>NC_057805.1:302949764-303033937 GCF_018294505.1 Triticum aestivum | reverse complement strand
AAAAAGAAGAAAGACGCACACACAAGTGTGGGGCGCTGCTCTCTACTACATGAAGGGTTGCTGGCCGCGGAGTCATAACTACTTCTTCATCGCCTCCACGACCACCATCTCCTCCGCCATCTTCTTTATTCTGTCCATGACGTGGGATTTCTCGACGCGAGCCATCATCATCTGTTCGACGGCCGCATTACGTACCTTGACTGGAGTTGGGTACTCGATGGGGAGCTTCGCCAACTCCTCCTTCTGTTCCATGACGAGGGCCTGCAGCATCTTCATCGAGGAACTACTCTTCTCATGCAGCTTCTTCCAGCCGACGTTCTCCTCCTTCAGCAGGTCGAGCTCATGGCGGAGCTTCGCCTTGTCCTCCTGAAGTTGCAGGATTTCGCCGGTCGCCTTCTTATCCGCGGCAATGCTCTTCTTCAGAGCATCACCAAGCTGGCGGTCAACTCCCCCTGCTCATTGAGCTCTGCGGGCATGTCGTCGAGGCTCTCCTTCAGCAGCTCCACCAAGTCGTCGATGAACTCCTCCTGCTCATTGAGCTGATCGGGCATGTCGTCGAGGGATAACGACTCCAGCGCCGCCAGCTCGGCATGTTCGCCTCCGCGGCTAGGGCGCTCCTGGGAACCCTTGCCTGCCTGTGAGAGATATTTCTAGGGCACTGCCAGGCGGCAAGCCCTCTTTTTTTTCCATGGCCTTGGTTGCCGCTCCCTTGTTATGAGTAGTTCTCGACCTAGAGATCTGCACACCAGCCATGGCAAGGACGGACGCACAAGAAAGACTTATGAGGAGGAAGAGGTAGAGTTATTTTCGGCTAGGTACTAGTTCCCCTTTTTATAACCTAGTACTAGCACTAGTACTAAAACCTGCATAGTGGGAACACATTCAGGTTTGATACGTACTAGGTGTGAGCAGGTTTGCACTTAATTATACTATACACTTTGGAATGTGATGGGAACAAGCAAAAGATTAATTGATGGTTTTGTTTCGAGGCCCGAAATGGCTCCCGATGAGTTTCCTGGAACACAAATTCCAAGTACTACTGCTCAAATGCGGTCGCACAAGTCAGTGATGTAACTGGTCGTACATGTCAGACCAAGCCGATGCGTGTTGCGGGTCTGACCGACCGTCTATTGGTGCGACCGACCGTGAGTATTATGCGATGGAGACTTCTGGTTGTGGCTTCGGGTGATTGTCACGACCAACAATTCAAAAACTAGTGATAAATCAATTACCATATTTTTCCAAACGACCAAGTATTTTCACATGAATACAATACATATAGATGGAGTGATTGTCACAGTTGCAAACCGCCATAGCGCCCCAAGTTCACTGCAGCAGCAACCGAGTAGGTCACTGCATCGCTGGCGGGGAAGGAGGGCAGCTCACCTCGCCTACGATGCATGCCCAGTGGTGCCGCCATAGCTGGTCCCGCGATTTGGCTTCTCCTACCACCCATTTGAACTGTTGCACCGGCTGCCCATGCCATTCCGCAGGCATGCGCGTTCTTTCCTTTGTAGTTGGCTCCGTGAATATGATCTCTGCCATTAGCCCTAGCTCAAAATCAATGCGACGCTGCCAGATGCTGACATCCCTCAGCATCTCTCTCCTGAGATCGACTTGCGCCTCCGCCTTGTGCTGCCCAGGCGCAGCTCCTTCAAACTTCTCTCCAATCGATGTGACCCTTCCTCGATCCAATTTTTCCTTGCTGCCCACCACCTGAAATGCAACCCTGGAATGTCCTCCGGCGCCACCAATCTATGATTCCAGAGCAATGGATCCCCTCTAAAACAGATGTGGGTTTTGCTCAAAGGCAGCAGTGCTACGTGCCGCAGCGAGAGGGCAGCCCGCGGGATCCTGGGATCTAAGGGATTATCCATGGCGGGATCCAGTGGGCAAGGCGGGGAGGTGAGCCTAGGCGCTAGGAGAGCCCTACGAGGCTATACTCCACTCCGTCCATATTTAAATACAAAGGCCACCAACAATAGCCCAGGAAAAAATTGATCATGCTGCCTGCGTCTTGGTTTATTGGCCCCTTTTTTTGTGCCACTTTTTGTGACATCCATAAACATTATGTTACTTAAAAATATGGTCAAAAATTAGCACAAAATACAAAGGAGACCAATGGAAGTAGCAACCCATGATTTAACTACTCGCATGCACGCAATGGAGTAGTAATGTCTTTCTCAACTACTTCCTCCATCATGTCCACTCAATTTGCATGCGCTGTATTAATTGTCCATCAATGAAGTCAAGGACTTTACACACGTCAAATTATCACATGGGGTGGATCTTCGTACAAAAATGCGTCCCACCGTGTACCCGCGTGTGCGTGCGAGGGAATGAGTGTGCACGTGCACATCTTTGCTTCGTGCATGTACTACCAGTGTGTGTGAGAGAGGACGAGTACATGCTTCTTGAACCAGCAGCACGTCACTGTGATCAATCCACACAAGGAGGTCGCGACAACGCCTCCACATGTGCCACATGGCTTCATGAACTGAAAAAGGGAGAGACATTGTGTAGCGTGCCATTGGAATTCAAATTTACGTGTTTTGCACATACTGGAAGTACTAGTAAGGTACACATGCATTGCACGCATCAGATTTGGCAACCAAATTATGAATAAATACCACACTGTAGCATGTAAGCTTTGAGTCATATATGCATGATGTAGACGTTCGTTTAATTCTTATAGTTCATCTCATTCAAAATCAATTAGTGTTTTTATAAAAAAGTTAATCTATTTTATGATTCATGGAATTGTGCGTTGTAAAGCATAAATTAAAAAAATGGCAATTCAACTAGAAAAAAAGTTCGGGCAGTTATGATATGGAAGATTCTAGAACAAAGGAGAAGCACTTGTGTTTTGAGGTTTGTGCATTATGCTTAAGTTCAACCATGGAGTCTTCTAGATTGTACATGTGGAAAAATCTGGTGGGGGCTGGAAGATGGTGCGAGGGGCCAAGTGGAGGGAGACTATGAAGGAGTGCACAAGTGCGAGATCGATATTTAAAGAGAGGGGGCGAGAATGTGGCGGTTGTGCGCAGTGGCGGAGCCATGAAAAATAAATGAGCTAGGGGCCAAGCATTGCTAATCCTTTATGAGGAGGGCCAATTCATCAACTTATACCATTTTACCAGCAATTGATCTACTGATCACATTCATATTAGCCTCAATATATAGTGATGTTAGGGGAGGGGGCAGGGCCCTTGCTGCCCCCTGTCTTCGCCACTGTGCGCGCGTCTGAGAGATGAAGCGGAAGGCATGGATGATGAGGGGGGATGTTGGATATATAATTAATGTGGTGTATTAGCTATGTAATCCTATATAGAGAGGTATAGATTGATTGATGTGTACGTGGGAAAGAGGGTGAGACCTCACTAGATATATAGATCGATCAGTTTGTGTGGAAACTGGGAAGGACCTAGCAATATATACACACACATAGAGGAACATCGATCATTGTGCACGCACGTGAGAGATAAAGAATGCCCGAAATAATGAAGAGGGGGAGGTGTGTCTGTGTTCATGCATGGGAGACCGACCTAAAGAAAAAGATTGCATGTGTGCGACGGATAATGCCGAGTGGTAGTGTGTGTGCATGCATGCACGAGAGAAAGTTAATGGTACAATTATAAAGAGAAGACGACTGTGTGGGTGTAAAAGACTAGGTGAGGTCATAATCAATGAAAAGTTGAATTCAAATATTTGAATAATAGATAATGATGTTTGAAACCCATGCATGCATGAATATAACTGAGATATGCGCGGTGTGGTTTGGAAACGAGCATGCTATATTGTATACACATTGAACAAGGTCAGACTGATTTGAATTTGAGATACCGATGGCAGACATCGTTTGGCCACATTGCATCTGTGCATGGACACACTATTCTAATTGGAGATGATGGGTGGCTTTCGCATCACATATCTATATCTATACCCTTATATATTATATTTCATATTTTATATAGTGTGCGAATAACTTTAACTTTGAAAGGTGGTTGTTGGATGAAGCCAATCCGACGGTGCAGAGATGGCAAATCCGAGCACTACTGGTCGTTGGATATCATCTACATTCCACCAGATTTTGCCACATGTACAATCTAGAAGACTGTTGGAAATATGCCCTAGAGGCAATAATAAAATGGTTATTATTATATTTCCTTGTTCATGATAATTGTCTATTGTTCCTGCTATAATTGTGTTATCCGGAAATCGTAATACATGTGTGAATACATAGACCACAACATGTCCCTAGTGAGCCTCTAGTTGACTAGCTCGTTGATCAATAGATGGTTACGGTTTCCTGACCATGGACATTGGATGTCATTGATAACGGGATCACATCATTAGGAGAATGATGTGATGGACAAGACCCAATCCTAAGCATAGCACTAGATCGTGTAGTTCGTTCGCTAAAGCTTTTCTAATGTCAAGTATCATTTCCTTAGACCATGAGATCGTGCAACTCCCGGATGTCGTAGGAATGCTTTGGGTGTACCAAACATCACAACGTAACTGGGTGACTATAAAGGTGCACTACAGGTATCTCCGAAAGTGTCTGTTGGGTTGGCACGGATCGAGACTGGGATTTGTCACTCCGTATGACGGAGAGGTATCTCTGGGCCCACTCGGTAATGCATCATCATAATGAGCTCGATGTGACCAAGTAGTTGGTCACGGGATCATGCATTACGGAACGAGTAAAGTGACTTGCCGGTAACGAGATTGAACGAGGTATTGGGATACCGACGATCGAATCTCGGGCAAGTAATGTATCGATTGACAAAGGGAATTGTATACGGGATTGCTTGAATCCTCGACATCGTGGTTCATCCGATGAGATCATCGTGGAACGTGTGGGAGCCAACATGGGTATCCAGATCCCGCTGTTGGTTATTGGCTAGAGATGTGTCTCGGTCATGTCTGCATGATTCCCGAACTCGTAGGGTCTACACACTTAAGGTTCGATGACGCTAGGGTTATAAGGAAGGTTTGTATGTGATTACCGAATGTTGTTCAGAGTCCCGGATGAGATCCCGGACGTCACGAGGAGTTCCGGATTGGTCCGGAGGTGAAGATTTCTATATGGGAAGTCATCATACGGTCACCGGAAATATTCGGGGGTATACCGGTATTGTACCGGGACCACCGGAGGGGGTCCACCGGGTGGGTCCACCTGCCCCGGAGGGCCTTATGGGATGGAGGTGGAAGGGAACCAGCCCCTAAGTGGGCTGGGTGCCATCCCCCCTAGGGCCCATGCGCCTAGGGTTGGGGGGAACCCTAAAGGGGGCGCCCCCTTGGCTTGGGGGGCAAGCCCCCTCCCCCTTGGCCGCCGCCCCCCCTCTAGATCCATCTGGAGGGGGCCGGCCCCCCTTCCCCTTCACCCTATAAATAGAGGGGTAGAGGGAGGGCAGCCGCACCACATCCAAGGCGCAGCCCCTCCCCTCCCCAACACCTCTCCTCCTCCGCGTGAGCTTGGCGAAGCCCTGCCGGAGAACTGCCACTCCACCACCACCACGCCGTCGTGCTGCTGTTGGAGCCTTCTTCCTCAACCTCTCCCTGATCCTTGCTGGATCAAGGCGCGGGAGACGTCACCGGGCTGCACGTGTGTTGAATGCGGAGGCACCGTTGTTCGGTGCTTGGATCGGATTCTGCCGCGATCTGAATCGCTACGTGTACGACTCCTCCAACCGCGTTCTTGCAACACTTCCGCATCGCGATCTTCAAAGGTATGAAGATGCACTCCCCTCTCGTTGCTAGTAAACTCCATAGATTGATCTTGGTGATGCGTAGAAAATTTTTAATTTCTGCAACGATCCCCAACAGTGGCATCATGAGCTAGGTCTATGCGTAGTTTCTATGCACGAGTAGAACACAAGTTGTTGTGGGCGTCGATTTTGTCAATTTACTTGCCGTTACTAGTCTTATCTTGATTCGGTGGCATCGTGGGATGAAGCGGCCCGGACCGACCTTACACGTACGCTTACGTGAGACAGGTTCCACCGACTGACATGCACTAGTTGCATAAGGTGGCTAGCGGGTGTCTGTCTCTCCCACTTTAGTCGGATCGGATTCGATGAAAAGGGTCCTTATGAAGGGTAAATAGAAATTGGCATATCACGTTGTGGTTTTGGCATAGGTAAGAAACGTTCTTGCTAGAAACCTATAGCGGCCACGTAAAAATTTGCAACAACAATTAGAGGACGTCTAACTTGTTTTTGCAGCGAGTGTCATGTGATGTGATACGGCCAGAAGGATGTGATGAATGATATATGTGATGTATGAGATTGATCATGTTCTTGTAATAGGAATCACGACTTGCATGTCGATGAGTGTGACAACTGGCAGGAGCCATAGGAGTTGTCTTAATTTATTTATGACCTGCGTGTCAACTGGAACGTCATGTAATTACTTTACTTTATTGCTAACCGTTAGCCATAGTAGTAGAAGTAATAGTTGGCGAGACAACTTCATGAAGACACGATGATGGAGATCATGGTGTCATGCCGGTGACGATGATGATCATGGCGCCCCGAAGATGGAGATCAAAAGGAGCAAAATGATATTGGCCATATCATGTCACTATTTGATTGCATGTGATGTTTATCATGTTTTACATCTTATTTGCTTAGAACGACGGTAGCATAAATAAGATGATCCCTCGCTAAAATTTCAAGAAAGTGTTCCCCCTAACTGTGCACCGTTGCGAAGGTTCGTTGTTCCAAAGCACCACGTGATGATCGGGTGTGATAGGTTCTAACGTTCGCATACAACGGGTGTAAGCCAGATTTACACACGCAATACACTTAGGTTGACTTGACGAGCCTAGCATGTACAGACATGGCCTCGGAACACAAGAGACCAAAAGGTCGAGCATGAGTCGTATAGCAGATACGATCAACATGAAGATGTTCACCGATGATGACTAGTCCGTCTCATGTGATGATCGGACACGGCCTAGTTGACTCGGATCATGTATCACTTAGAAGACTAGAGGGATGTCTGTCTGAGTGGGAGTTCATTAATAATTTGATTAGATGAACTTAATTATCATGAACTTAGTCTAAAACCTTTACAATATGTCTTGTAGATCAAATGGCCCACGCTAATGTCAACCTCAACTTCAACGCGTTCCTAGAGAAAACCAAGCTGGCGATGGTAGCAACTATACGGACTGGGTCCGGAACTTGAGGATCATCCTCATAGCTGCCAAGAAAGCATATGTCCTGGAAGCACCGCTAGGTGAAGCACCCGTCCCAGCAAACCAAGACGTTATGAACGCCTGGCAAGCACATGTTGATGATTACTCCCTGGTTCAGTGTGGCATGCTTTACAGCTTAGAACCGGGGCTCCAAAAGCGTTTTGAGCAGCACGGAGCATATGAGATGTTCCAAGAGCTGAAAATGGTTTTCCAAGCTCATGCCCGGGTCGAGAGATATGAAGTCTCCGACAAGTTCTACAGTTGTAAGATGGAGGAGAATAGTTCTGTCAGCGAGCACATACTCAAAATGTCTGGGTTACACAATCGCTTATCTCAGGTGGGAGTTAATCTCCAGGATCACGCGGTCGTTGACAGAATCCTTCAGTCGCTCCCACCTAGCTACAAGAGCTTTGTGATGAACTTCAATATGCAGGGGATGGAAAAGACCATTCCTGAGGTATATTCAATGCTGAAATCAGCGGAGGTGGAGATCAAAAAGAAACATCAAGTGTTGATGGTCAATAAAACCACTAGTTTCAAGAAAGGCAAGGGTAAGAAGAACTTCAAGAAGGACGGCAAGGGGGTTGCCACGCCCAGTAAGAAGCCAAAGCATGGACCCAAGCCTGAGACTGAGTGCTTTTATTGCAAGGGAAACGGTCACTGGAAGCGGAACTGCCCCAAGTACTTAGCGGATAAGAAGGCCGGCAATACCAAAGGTATATGTGATATACATGTTATTGATGTGTACCTTACCAGTACTCATAGTAGCTCCTGGGTATTTGATACCAGTGCGCTTGCTCATATTTGTAACTCAAAACAGGAGCTGCGGAATAAGCGGAGACTGGCGAAGGACGAGGTGACGATGCGCGTCGGGAATGGTTCCAAGGTCGATGTGATCGCCGTCGGCACGCTACCTCTACATTTACCTACGGGATTAGTTTTAAACCTCAATAATTGTTATTTAGTGCCAGCTTTGAGCATGAACATTGTATCTGGATCTCGTTTAATGCGAGATGGCTACTCATTTAAATCCGAGAATAATGGTTGTTCTATTTATATGAGAGATATGTTTTATGGTCATGCCCCGCTGGTCAATGGTTTATTCTTAATGAATCTCAAACGTGATGTTACACATATTCATAGTGTGAATGCCAAGAAATGTAAGGTTGATAATGATAGTCCCACATACTTGTGGCACTGCCGCCTTGGTCACATTGGTGTCAAACGCATGAACAAACTCCATGCATATGGACTTTTGGAGTCTCTTGATTATGAATCATTTGACACATGCGAACCATGCCTCATGGGCAAAATGACCAAGGCTCCTTTCTCCGGAACAATGGAGCGAGCAACCAACTTATTGGAAATCATACATACTGATGTGTGCGGTCCAATGAGCGTTGAGGCTCGCGGTGGTTATCGTTATGTTCTCACCCTCACTGATGACTTAAGTAGATATGGGTATGTCTACTTAATGAAACACAAGTCTGAGACCTTTGAAAAGTTCAAGGAATTTCAGAGTGAGGTTGAAAATCAACGTGACAGGAAAATAAAGTTCTTACGGTCAGATCATGGGGGAGAATATTTGAGTCATGAATTTGGCACGCACTTAAGGAAATGTGGAATTGTTTCACAACTCACGCCGCCTGGAACACCTCAGCGTAATGGTGTGTCCGAACGTCGTAATCGCACTCTGTTAGACATGGTGCGATCTATGATGTCTCTTACCGACCTACCGCTATCATTTTGGGGATATGCTTTAGAGACTGCCGCATTCACTTTAAATAGGGCTCCGTCGAAATCCGTTGAGACGACACCGTATGAATTATGGTTTGGGAATAAACCTAAGCTGTCGTTTCTAAAAGTTTGGGGATGCGATGCTTATGTCAAGAAACTTCAACCTGAAAAGCTCGAACCCAAGTCGGAAAAATGCGTCTTCATAGGATACCCGAAGGAAACCATTGGGTATACCTTCTACCTCAGATCCGAAGGCAAGATCTTCGTTGCCAAGAACGGGTCCTTTCTGGAGAAAGAGTTTCTCTCAAAAGAAGTAAGTGGGAGGAAAGTGGAACTTGATGAGATGACTCTTCCCGAACCAGAGAGTAGCGCAGCACAAGAAAATGTTTCTGTGGTGCCTGCGCCGACTAGAGAAGAGGTTAATGATGACGATCATGATCAAGTTACCACTGAACTTTGTAGGTCCACAAGGACACGTTCCGCACCAGAGTGGTACGGCAACCCTGTCCTGGAAATCATGTTGTTAGACAACGGTGAACCTTCAAACTATGAAGAAGCGATGGCGGGCCCGGATTCCGACAAATGGCTTGAAGCCATGAAATCCGAGATAGGATCCATGTATGAAAACGAAGTATGGACTTTGACTGACTTGCCCGATGATCGGCGAGCCATAGAAAATAAATGGATCTTTAAGAAGAAGACAGACGCGGATGGTAATGTGACCATCTATAAGGCTCGGCTTGTCGCTAAGGGTTATCGACAAGTTCAAGGGGTTGACTACGATGAGACTTTCTCACCCGAAGCGAAGCTGAAGTCCGTCCGAATCATGTTAGAAATTGCCGTGTTCTATGATTATGAGATATGGCAAATGGACGTCAAAACGGCATTCCTTAATGGTTTCCTTAAGGAAGAATTGTATATGATGCAGCCAGAAGGTTTTGTCAATCCTAAGAATGCTGACAAGGTGTGCAAGCTCCAACGCTCAATCTATGGGCTGGTGCAAGCATCTCGGAGTTGGAACATTTGCTTTGATGAGATGATCAAAGCGTTTGGGTTTACGCAGACTTATGGAGAAGCCTGTGTTTACAAGAAAGTGAGTGGGAGCTCTGTAGCGTTTCTCATATTATATGTGGATGACATACTATTGATGGGAAATGATATAGAATTCTTGGAAAGCATAAAGGCCTACTTGAATAAGTGTTTTTCAATGAAGGACCTTGGAGAAGCTGCTTATATATTAGGCATCAAGATCTATAGAGATAGATCGAGACGCCTCATTGGTCTTTCACAAAGCACGTACCTTGACAAGATATTAAAGAAGTTCAATATGGATCAGTCCAAGAAGGGGTTCTTGCCTGTATTACAAGGAGTGAGATTGAGCACGGCTCAATGCCGGACCACGGCAGAAGATAGAGAAAAGATGAGTGTCATCCCCTATGCCTCGGCCATAGGGTCTATTATGTATGCCATGCTGTGTACCAGACCTGATGTATACCTTGCCGTAAGTTTGGTAGGAAGGTACCAAAGTAATCCCGGCATGGAACACCGGACAGCGGTCAAGAATATCCTGAAGTACCTGAAGAGGACTAAGGATATGTTTCTCGTTTATGGAGGTGACGAAGAGCTCGTCGTAAAGGGTTACGTCGACGCTAGCTTCGACACAGATCTGGATGACTCTAAGTCACAAACCGGATACGTGTATATTTTGAATGGTGGGGCAGTCAGCTGGTGCAGTTGCAAGCAAAGCGTCGTGGCGGGATCTACATGTGAAGCAGAGTACATGGCAGCCTCGGAGGCAGCGCATGAAGCAATCTGGATGAAGGAGTTCATTACCGACCTAGGAGTTATTCCCAATGCGTCGGGCCCGATGACTCTCTTTTGTGACAACACTGGAGCTATTGCCCTGGCCAAGGAGCCCAGGTTTCACAAGAAGACCAGGCATATCAAGCATCGCTTCAACTCCATTCGTGAAAATGTTCAAGATGGAGACATAGATATTTGTAAAGTGCATACAGACCTGAATGTCGCAGATCCGTTGACTAAACCTCTTCCACGAGCAAAACATGATCAACACCAGAACTCTGTGGGTGTTCGATTCATCACAATGTAACTAGATTATTGACTCTAGTGCAAGTGGGAGACTGTTGGAAATATGCCCTAGAGTCAATAATAAAATGGTTATTATTATATTTCCTTGTTCATGATAATTGTGTATTGTTCATGCCATAATTGTGTTATCCAAAATCGTAATACATGTGTGAATACATAGACCACAACATGTCCCTAGTGAGCCTCTAGTTGACTAGCTCGTTGATCAATAGATGGTTACGGTTTCCTGACCATGGACATTGGATGTCATTGATAACGGGATAACATCATTATGAGAATGATATGATGGACAAGACCCAATCCTAAGCATAGCACTAGATCGTGTAGTTCATTTGCTAAAGCTTTTCTAATGTCAAGTATCATTTCCTTAGACCATGAGATCGTGCAACTCCCGGATGCCGTAGGAATGCTTTGGGTGTACCAAAGGTCACAACATAACTGGGTGACTATAAAGGTGCACTACAGGTATCTCCGAAAGTGTCTGTTGGGTTGGCACGGATCGAGACTGGGATTTGTCACTCCGTATGACGGAGAGGTATCTCTGGGCCCACTCGGTAATGCATCATCATAATGAGCTCGATGTGACCAAGTAGTTGGTCACGGGATCATGCATTACGGAACGAGTAAAGTGACTTGCGGTAACGAGATTGAACGAGGTATTGGGATACCGACGATCGAATCTCGGGCAAGTAACGTACCGATTGACAAAGGGAATTGTATACGGGATTGCTTGAATCCTCAACATCGTGGTTCATCCAATGAGATCATCGTGGAACGTGTGGGAGCCAACATGGGTATCCAGATCCCGCTGTTGGTTATTGGCTAGAGATGTGTCTCGGTCATGTCTGCATGATTCCCGAACCGTAGGGTCTACACACTTAAGGTTCGATGACGCTAGGGTTATAAGGAAGGTTTGTATGTGATTATAGAATGTTGTTCGGAGTCCCAGATGAGATCCCGGACGTCACGAGGAGTTCCGGATTGGTCCGGAGGTGAAGATTTATATATGGGAAGTCATCATACGGTCACCGGAAATATTCGGGGGTATACCGGTATTGTAACGGGACCACCGGAGGGGTTCCGGGGGTCCACCGGGTGGGTCCACCTGCCCCGGAGGGCCTTATGGGCTGTAGGTGGAATGGAACCAGCCCCTAAGTGGGCTGAGCGCCATCCCCCCTAGGGCCCATGCGCCTAGGGTTGGGGGGACCCTAAAGGGGGCGACCCCTTGGCTTGGGGGGCAAGCCCCCTCCCCCTTGGCCGCCGCCCCCCCTCTAGATCCATCTGGAGGGGGCCGGCCCCCCTTCCCTTTCACCCTATAAATAGACGGGTAGAGGGAGGGCAGCCGCACCACATCCAAGGCGCAGCCCCTCCCCTCCCCAAAACCTCTCCTCCTCCGCGTGAGCTTGGCGAAGCCCTACCGGAGAACTGCCACTCCACCACCACCACGCCGTCGTGCTGCTGTTGGAGACTTCTTACTCAACCTCTCCCTCATCCTTGCTGGATCAAGGCGCGGGAGACGTTACCGGGCTGCACATGTGTTGAACGCGGAGGCACCGTTGTTCGGTGCTTGGATCGGATTCTGCCGCGACCTAAATTGCTACGTGTACGACTCCTCCAACCGCGTTCTTGCAACGCTTCCACATCGCGATCTTCAAAGGTATGAAGATGCACTCCCCTCTTGTTATTAGTAAACTCCATAGATTGATCTTGGTGATACATAGAAATTTTTTAATTTCTGCAACGATCCCCAACGAAGACTCCATGGTTGAACTTAAGCATAATGCACAAACCTCAAAACACAAGCACTTCTCCTTTGTTCTAGAATCTTTTGTGTCATGATTTCCCAAATTTTTTCTACATGAATTTCCATTATTTGTTTTTACTTTATGCTTTATAACACACAATTTGTCGGTGTACAAAAGTAGGGGTCCTTTTTGTACCCCTTTACTTGTGTGCGGGCAGTCGCAGCCACACGCCCGTGGCCACGCTCGGCGGGGCAGAGGAGGCAAGGACGCAAGTCTACCAGAGCAGTGCTCAAGACCAGAAGCATGAAGAGCAGAAGGGCGAGGTGAAACTCCCCCGGCAAGACCCTTGCCGGGGCGGCCTCCACAGCCCCGGCAAGAGCCTTGCCGGGGCAACTTGCCCAACACCAACAGGGCAACCACCCTTGAGTCTAAAAGTTCCGACGCCATCAACCACATTGGAACCAAGGCTCGGGAGGCGCCTCCATGGTGGCATGCAGATCTTTGTGAAGACAAAGGGCATGCGAGGCCTAGGTAGGAACCAGAAAACAAGACAACAACGAGGCTCCTTGCCGAGGATGCCCACGAGGCCCTGGCAAGACCCTTGCCGAGGGCGCCCACAAGGCCCCAGCAAGACCCTTGCCGGGAATATCAGCAAGACCGCGGCAAGGCCTTGCCGCCCCGTCGCCGCCCCAGCTCAGCGGCCGACCCACCAACTAAGCAGGTACCCACGTGGCAGTACATGGCTCCTAAGCCAACTAGTCAAGCACCTACATTGTGGCATGCAGATCTTCGTGAAGACCCTGCCACCACACCAGCTCAGCAGCCTACCAGCCTACATGGCGCTGCATTCCTTGTTGGCCTGGACGCGTGGCGAAGCGGCGACGGACGGGACGGGCCACGTTACCGTCCCCGACAAAGCAAGAGGACACCTAAGTAGCGCATTTAATGCGTTTTGTCCTACGGTGCCAGAGATAAACTCGACTACTGTACAACTTTCCACCTCCTGTATGCCACTGTGGCAGCCCCTTTGACTATAAAAGGAGGCCCGCGACATACTGAGAGAGGATTCGGACTTTTTGGACTCTGCATGCTTTTTAGCTAGTTCAAGAACACCAGATAAACACAAGCCAGCAGGAGTAGGGTATTACGCATCACTTGCGGCCCGAACCTGGATAAATCTCCCGTGTTGATCTCTTAAACCCGCTCTTTCCACAGCCCCGCGCCCGCCGACCGTAGAAGGGATTCCCCGTGATCCCATAGGTGTCGTTTCCACCAACATCTTTGGCGCGCCAGGTAGGGGGAACAAGCTGTGAAAATCCGGTTTAAAGGTCAGCGCATCAACTTCATCATCACCATGGCCCCCAAGAGAAAGGGGATCACAGGGATCGGGTCGCTCGGAGCCGGCCCGTCCGCGCCAGCGCGGTTAGGCGACCGGGTGGCCATGGATGGGGCCGGAGACGCGGCCCGCGAGCATCCACGACACTCTGGCGATCGGAGCCAGGTGAGCGGCGTCGTTCGAATCCGAGATGACGAGCCGCACGCCGCTGGGTCCGGGGGCGGGGCCATGCTACCCACGGGCGGCGCGGCAAACTCTACGGCGCCCCAGCTGGCACCCGCGCCGCGGCCTTCCCAGACCACGCATGATGAGCGACCCCGTGATGCCGGAGCCCCCGGGCACCGCCGCGGAAAGAGCCATGTGCGCCACTCGCAGGACGTACCAGGCCGGCGTCGGCGGAAGCGGCGCGCGACCGCGAGACCATGACAGAAATCAGAGCGCGTCATGGTCTACGCAGCTCTCGCCGCCGCCCACGCCAGCAGAAGCGCTGGCGCGTGTGCAACTGCTCCTCGACTTCCCCCTGCTGCGGAGAAGCTCGACGAGTGGAGGGTCACCATCCGAAGCCTTGTCAGCTTTGCCAATAAAGACGAGCCGCTCCCAACGGGATGCTCACGCCGGTGTTTTGTCGAGCCGGTGCATGCCGGCGGTGGGGGGACCAGAGACGCTGCGACCACGGTGCACTCTCATCCCCCGTGGCCGCGACAGCAGCCACTGGCCCGTCGGGCCGACGCCTGTGATAACGTTTCCACAGCGTCGTCCGACCCGCGAACCCGCTGCAACCAATGTCGGGTTCTTCGAGAGCGAGCTCAGGAAGACGCTCGAACTACCATCGAGCGACGGCGGGAGGCGCGCCATCGGTCAGATAGGCGTGCGAGGCCTGCTATGGACCACCCAGCGCCGGGGGACCTTGGCGGCCTGCCTTACAAGGTGGGTTGTCCGGCCTTTACCCGAGAGCTGCGGCAGTTCCAGTGGCCCTCCCACCGCACGTTCAAGCCTGATGTTGGGGAAAAGTACAACGGCAAGACTCACCCGTCGGAGTTCCTCAGCATCTATACCATCGCGATGCAAGCCGCCGGGGCTCGCGACGATAAGGTCCTCGACAACTACTTTCCGTTGGCACTTAAGCCCAACATCATGTCGTGGTTGATGCACCTGCCAGTGGATTCCATCTCTTCCTGGTCGGACCTGTGCCATGAGTTTGTTGGTGCCTTTACCGGAGGCCACCAAGCTCCTGGCCAGGAAAGTGACTTGCACGTCATCCCCCAGAAGGATGGTGAGTCCCTGCGTAAGTACATACAAAGATTCAGCCGTGTGCAGTACACCATCCCAGATGTTCATCCCGCCGCTGTCATCAGTGCGTTCCATCAGAACGTACGCAACCGCAAGTTGCGTGAAGAGCTGGCGATGAACAAGGTCAAGGATGTAGGCGAACTTTATGTTCTGGTGGATAGGTGTGCTCGGGCTGAGGAAGGAAGGAAGTACCCCAGCGAAGACGCTGGCGCGGAAACCGACTCCACGGACGAAGACGCTGCCACCCCGATGAAGAAGGGCCGACGCCGTAGCAGGAAACGTAAGGGCAAGACTGTGCTTGCCGTTGAGGGATCCGGTGACCCCGGCGCCGCCAAGAAGGCCAAGGCTGACGACCCCGGCAAGGAGGTTACCGGGTGCGCCGCCTGCCGGGCCTTGGCGGCCGCCGACAAGCCAGGAGGCTCCGACAAGCAGTACTGCAAGATCCACCGCACCAAGGGCCATGACCTCCAGAACTGCCGACAGGTTGAGCTGCTTGCTGAAAAGCAGAAAGCTGAATATGAAAGGCGGGACAAGGAGAAGGGTCGGGATGGTGCTGAGGGGTCCGGCAAGAAGCGTGGCGGCCAAGGGGGTCGTCACAGCAAAGATAATCAACAAGAGAGGCCAGCTTGGGGTCGCGACAAGGAGGAAGATGATGATCATGACGAGCTCGACGAGTCCGGCGAGCACGACTTCCAGAAAGCTACAGAGACCATGTGCATCGACGGTGGCGCCTCGCTGCACACCTCTCACCGCCAACGTTCGACGGTGGACGCGTGAGGTCACTGCGGCAGAGCCATCGTTCGATGCCCAGAAGCCACTGAAGTGGTCCCGCACGCCCATCATTTTCACACCGAGGATCACCCTGATCGTACGACTGTGGTCGGGTCTTTGCCATTGTTGGTTTCACCAACAATACGCAACCTCAAGGTGACCAAAGTGCTGGTTGACGGTAGGGCTGGTCTGAATTTGATCTCGCTCGCTGTGATCAAGAAGCTGCAGATTCCTGATGGAGATCTCGAGGAGACGGGCACGTTCCAAGGGGTCAACCCGGGAAGGAGTTAGCCGAAAGGTAACATCATGCTGCCCGTTACGTTTGGGGGTGAGCTGAACTACAGGACAGAGAAGATCATTTTTTATGTTGCCGAGATCCCCTTGCCGTACAACGGGATCCTTGGCCGCCCAGCGCTGGCTAAGTTCATGGCAGTGTCACACTACGCCTACAACACATTGAAGATGCCGGGGCAGCTGACCATCATCACCGTCCCCTCTGACAAGAAAGACACGCTCATCTGCGCTGACCAACTCTATCGAGAGGCAGTTGCAGCAACTACCGCCAAGGCACTTGCTCCTGCCGCTGAAGGCCCAGGAAGGAAGAAGGACGGCAAGACCTCTCGCACCCACTCCGGCAAGCGCACCTCTTCGGAGTGCCGTGCTCCCCTTGAGGACGTGCCAGAGAGCTCCACCGGCAAGAGCAAGAAGTCCAAGGCTGCATCACTAGAAACTAAGAAGGTGTCTTTCAAGAAGGACGGCACGGGCGAGGCTTTCACTATAAGCTCCACCCTCGACAGCAAATAGGAAAGCGCACTCGCCGCCTTCCTGCGGGCGAATGTCGATGTATTTGCATGGCAAGCATCTGACATCCCCGGCGTTCCCAGGGAGGTGATTGAGCACCATCTTGCTGTCTGTCCTCACACGGCCCGTCAAGCAGAAGGTCAGGAAGCAAGCTTTGAAGCGACAAGAGTTCATCATTGAAGAGATCAGGAAGTTGGAGGCGGCAGGCCTGGTTAGAGGAGTAGTCCACCCCACGTGGTTGGCCAATCCGGTGGTTGTGCGTAAAGCGAATGGGAAGTGGAGGCTGTGTATTGACTACACAAATATCAATAAAGCTTTTCCAAAGGATCCTTTCCCTCTGTCGTGCATCAACCAGATTATAGACTCCACTGTCGGGTGTGACCTGCTGTCATTCCTCGACGCCTATTCGGGATACCACCAGATCTTCATGATGAAGGAAGACGAAGAGAAGACCGTGTTCATCACCCCATGTGGTACATACTGTTTTGTATGGATGCCTTTCGGGTTGAAGAGCGCTGGTTCGACGTTTGCCCGCACGGTCCAAATTGGTTTTGAGCCCCAGCTGCATAGAAATATGGAAGCCTATATGGACGATATAGTGGTCAAAACCAATGACAGGGCCACGCTCGTACAAGATCTAGGAGAAACATTTGCAAATCTGCGCAAGATCAACCTCAAGGTCAACCCAGAGAAGTGTGTGTTCGGTGTCCCGTCCGGCAAACTTCTTGGGTTCTTTGTGTCTCAACACGGTATCAAAGCAAATCCTGACAAGATTAAGGCCATTGAGCAGAGTGAGGCGCCGAAACGAGTCAGGGACATCCGTAGGCTTGCCGGTTGCGTTGCCGCCCTGAGTAGGTTCATCTCCAAATCCGTTGAGCGCGCCCTCCCCTTTTTCAAAGTTTTGAAAAAGGCGGGTCCAGTAAAATGGACTCCGGAGGCAGAGGCAGCGCTGCAAGATTTGAAGAGGTACCTTTCCTCCACGCCGAAACAAGTCGCACCTAAACCACAAGAGTCATTCCTGCTATACTTAGCGGCAACGAATCAAGTGGTCAGTGCTGCACTAGTGGCGCAGAGGGAACTCGAGGGAGAAGCGGCAGTAGCAGCGGAGCCGTCAGATGATGGGCTGGGGCCGTCCCCGACGGGGCTTGACACCAGCAAGGCGGAACCCCCGGCAAGGCCCGGTCCCGGCGAGGCGAAGTCTGCGCAGATGGGCGAAGTTGAACAGAAGAAGAAGATGGTGCAGCACCCAGTTTATTTTGTCAGTTCCCTCTTGCAGGGGGCTAGGTCAAGGTACTCTGGTATGCAGAAGCTACTTTTCGGCCTTCTCATGGCCTCGAGAAAGCTGCGCCACTATTTCCAAGCACATGAGATCACCGTTGTCACCCGCCTCCCGTTGCAACGAATCTTGCACAATCCAGATGCAACTGGGAGGATTGTGGAGTGGGCATTGGAGCTGTCGAGCTTTGGCCTCAAGTTTGAAAGTACGTCAAGATCAAGAGCCGAGCCTTGGTAGAGTTCATAGCAGAATGGACCGCAACGCCCGACGAAGAAGTTCAAGAGACCGCCTTCCCCGGCAAGGAAACGTGCCGTGATTGGACTATGTACTTTGATGGAGCTTTCTCATTGCAAGGTGTTGGTGCCGGCGTACTACTCATCGCGCCCACCGGAGAGCACCTCAAGTACGTATTCCAGATGCACTTTCCCTGGAAAAAATCAACGAACAACACGGCGGAGTACGAGGGACTGCTTGCCGGTCTCAGGATCGCGGCAGACCTTGGGATCAGGAAGCTCATCGTCAGGGGTGATTCACAGCTCGTCGTCAAGCAAGTCAACAAGGATTACCAGAGCCCGTTGATGGAAGCCTACGTGGATGAAGTGAGGAAGTTGGAAGAGCGTTTTGACGGATTGCAAGCAGAGCATGTCCCCCGAGCAGAGAACAACATTGCTGACGATCTGTCGAAGCGCGCTGCCATGAAGTTGCGTGTGGAACCAGGTACCTTTGTGCTTCAATTAACTCAACCATCCATCGAGCCATCAGCAGGACAGAACAAGCGAAGGAAGGCGGGCCCTGGCAAGTCCTTTCCCGCCGAGCTCCCAGGAGCCGCCGACAAGGACGTTGCCGGGTGTCCCAAGCCTGCCGGAGAGCAACAACCCCCGGCAAGGACATTGTCGGGTGTCCCAAGCCTGCCGAAGAGCAACAACCCCCGGCAGGGCCTCAGGCCCTGGTCGTAGAGGCAGATGCCCCTACGGTCGAAGATGTACCTTTAGTCCTTGCCGTCGAGCCCCGGGCTCCGGCATGGGCGCAGTCCACCATCCGTTTTCTCCAAACAGGGGAGCTTCCTGAGGAACAAGAAGAAGCAGTGAAAGTAGCTCGTCGGTCCAGCATGTACCTGTTTGTGGATGATGCCCTGTACAGAAGGAGATCGAACGATGTGAAGTTGAAGTGCATTCCTCGGGAAGACGGACTGAGGCTGTTGGCAGAAATACATGGAGGCATGTGTGGCTCCCACATAGGGTCGAGAGCCCTTGCCGGCAAAGCGTTCCGGCAAGGCTTCTTTTGGCCCACCGCCATTCAGGATGCAACTACCCTAGTAACCAAGTGTGAAGCGTGCCAATTCTATTCAAAGAAGCTTCATCAACCAGCCCAAGCCCTTCAGACAATCCCTCTTTCCTGGCCATTTTCGGTCTAGGGGCTCGACATACGCCTCAGTCCCTGGTCATAGAGCCAATTGCCCCTACGGCCGAAGATGTGCCTTTAGTCCTTGCGGTCGAGCCATAGGCTCCGGCATGGGTGCAGTCCATCGTCCATTTTCTCCAAACAGGGGAGCTTCCTGAGGAACAAGAAGAAGCAGAGAAAGTAGCCCGTCGGTCCAGCATGTACCAGTTTGTGGATGATGCCCTGTACAGAAGGAGACCGAACGATGTGAAGTTGAAGTGCATTCGTCGGGAAGACGGACTGGGGCTGTTGGCAGAAATACATGGAGGCATGTGTGGCTCCCACATAGGGTCGAGAGCCCTTGCCGACAAAGCATTCCGGCAAGGCTTCTTTTGGCCCACCGCCCTCCAGGATGCAACTGCCCTAGTAACCAAGTGTGAAGCGTGCCAGTTCCATTCAGAGAAGCTTCATCAACCAGCCCAAGCCCTTCAGACAATCCCTCTTTCCTGGCCATTTTTGGTCTGGGGGCTCGACATACTGGGCCCCTTTCCCCGCGCTGTCGGGGGCTTTGAGTACTTGTACGTCGCGATCGACAAGTTCACAAAGTGGCCGGAAGTGGAACCAGTGAGAAAGGTGGCAGCACAGTCAGTCGTCAAGTTCTTCATGGGGCTAGTCTGCCGTTTTGGTGTGCCCAACAGAGTCATCACCGACAACGACACGCAGTTCATGAGCCGCACCTTCATGCAGTACATTCAGGACCTCGGCAACAAGGTCTGTTTTGCTTCTGTTGCCCATCCCAGAAGTAACGGCCAGGCCGAAAGGGCGAATGCAGAAGTGCTGTGAGGCCTCAAGACTAGGACTTTTGACAAGCTGCACAAGTGCGGAAGGCACTGGGTTGATGAGTTGCCAACAGTTTTTGGTCGATCAGAACGACGCCAAATCGAGCTACTGGCCAGACACCATTTGCCCTGGTTTATGGGGCAGAGGCAGTTCTCCCCACATAACTCATATACGGGTCACCTCGAGTGCTCGCTTATGATGAGCTTGAGCAAGAACAGTTGCGCCAAGAGGATGCGACGCTCCTTGAGGAAGATCGTCTTCGGGCTGCTGTGCGAGCCGCTCGCTACTAGCAGGCCTTGCGCCGCTATCATAGCCGCAAGGTTCACGCCCGAAGCTTTGAGGAAGGCGACCTTGTTCTTCGGCGGATTCAATCCACCAAGAATTCAAACAAGTTGACGCCAAAGTGGGAGGGCCCTTATCGAGTAATGCGAGTCACCAGGCCCGGTGCAGTCCGCCTGCAGACCGAAGATGGCATTCCAGTGAGCAACTCCTGGAATATCAAACATCTTCGCAAGTTTTACCCCTAAGGCGCGATTGCTGGGAGCCCCGGCAACCCCCAGTTTGTACTAGCCTTGCCGGCAAGGCATGTAACCCTATGTACAAAGCCAGGCGCAGACCCTGAGCATAAATAAATGAAGCCCTTGTGCCCTAGAAATAGCATGCATGCTAGGTTGAGTCTCTCTCTCTCTATTAGGGTTGATAGTGCTTGGCGGCAACTAACCCCTAGCATAGAGGTCGAGTGCGTGTTCTTCTGTCTTTTCAGTCCTCTTCTTTGGATCGCAGGCATTCCTGCAGAACCATTTGGAGAAAAGAAGATGGAACGACACCCTGATCCCGGCAAGCCAAGGTTGCTGGGGGGCTGCAAGTTCAGATGAGTTTTCTCTCCCCTGCTATGCATTTCCGTATGAAACCTCGCTCGTTCCTGCGCCACCGTGCTCCCTCCTCCCCATGCCCGAAATCCCTTTCAGGCCGGAGTCTGGTTGTAGTTGTGGTGGAAGGGGAAACAAGCAAGGAGCTCAATCCTACTCTACCCTTGCTCCCCGCCAAGAGCGCGGGTTTAAACGTGGTATAAGGCAGGAGAACGGCAAGGTTTGTTGCCGGGTGACATTGTTTATTTAAAATAACAAGGACTCACTCCTTGGTGTGAGCCTCGCTCATGCACAAAAGACCTCGGCAAACACCCTTTTTCATTAATACGTTAATCAAACAAGCACAATTCATACGGAATAAGGGCACAAGCAAGGGGTTACAAAGTCTAGAATTCAACAAGTGCCCGCAGGATTGAGATCTAAAAAAAAGATAAGATGCCAGTAATCCCTTTCTTGTCCCTCTCCTAAGGAAGCAGACCAGGACAAACAGGAGGGCAAAAGAAGCGCCTAGGCGAGGTACGAGCAGCAGAAGACACCAAGAGAAGGCTGGTGATGACGGTGCCGGGGAAGAAGTCGAAAGATGAGGCAGCGGGCCGACAATACATGACGAAGGAGTCGGTGCCATCATACTCCGAGTTGACAGCCCGCCACCCGCCTTCTTCGTCTACCCCGGCCCTCCAGCGCTAGCCGCCAGAAGCAGCGGCCCCGAGAAGTTCAAGGAGCCGGCTCGAGGAGCCGCCGCCAAGGACTACCCCGCCCCTGGTAGATTGTCCTGCCGGGGAGAAGGCCAGGTGCAGGTGGTGCTGCTGCCGGCGTCGCCTAGGGACAGGGCGTCCGATGCCTAGTCGGACCCGTCCATGTCGTCTTCCCTGCTGGTGCTCTCCCCGTCGCCGTCACTTGAGGAGGAGCTCTCGTCGTCGGTCGAGCTCTCTGCGCAGCGCCCTAACCTGTGTCCCGAGCGCCCGAAGACCTTGACGGAGAGCAGGTCGCTCTCCACCAACTTGAAGCAGAGAACGTGCCCCTTCATCAAGCAGTGGGCTCATGCAAAGGTTTTCCACCCCCGACGAAGAAGCATCACATGAGGGACGGGTAACCCTATGTTCACCCACATGTCGCCGTTGCAACACCCCTTCATGTGGAGCCTCAACCTCGATGGCTAATCGATCTCCAGCACCCTCGCAAATGCCTCAGGAAGGCGAAGGCGGCTACGTGGTGGCTCGCGCAGCTGCAGGATGAACTCCAGCGCCGTGTCCCCGACGTGGCCGCTCGACGAAGCAGGAGGAGACGGTGGCGGAGATGGTGACGGAGATGGCGATGACGCGGGTGTCCCCCTTCCGCGCCCGCCTCAGCCTCGACCGCCTCTGCTTCGACCACCTCGCCGACCGCGGCCCTGTTCGGCACCCCCACCTCGAGCGTGGCCTTTGCCTTGGGCGGCTGGCTCTTCCTTGACCGTCGCGGCTCTCTGGCGGGAGGAGGACATGTTCGCCTCCGCGGAAGAACGGCCGCGGCCACGCCCTCTCGCCATGGCGGTGGATGGAAAATGGAGACAAAGGGAAGACGCGAGGAGGTGCTCCTCCTCCTCCCCCTAAGTCCCCTTTTTATAGCTGAGTGGACGAGGCTAAAAGATTAGCTCTACGCCTCTGAAGAGCCGGTTCAGGTCCGACTCATTAAGTGGCAACAAGCAAGGCCATCGACCGCCCTCCCCGCCCAATCAAAGGCGCGTAAGTATCGGCCACCGCGCGCCTTCCCATATCCCGTGCGTCTGTCACCTACCCCACGTCGTGCATGCGGCGTACGTGGCGTAAGGGGCAGGCGTAGTGGGAAACGTGGAATGATGGTTCCAAGGCAGAGAGAGTAACTGAGCAGCGCGCCTGCGGTCTCTCCTTTTTTATGGGGAAGGCGCGCGCCGCCACTTTACCGTTTACCACGGGATGACGCGAGCATGCTACGGTCATTCCACGCGCGACCCCCCACGTCACGCATTCAACGCAGGTCGTGGGGAAGCGCAACTGGTGGGGGAGTTACCACGATTAAACTCTGCCGCGCGCGCACCGTTCTGGGCCTGGCCCAATAACGCCCTGCGCTTATGTGTGGCCGAGGCCCGGGGGCTCCTGTCGGTGTAAAAAGTAGGGGTCCTTTTCGTACCCCTTTACTTCTGTGCGGGCAGTCACAACCACACGCCCGTGGCCATGCTTGGCGGTGCAGAGGAGGCAAGGACGCAAGACTACCAGAGCAGTGCTCAAGACCAGAAGCATGAAGAGCAGAAGGGCGAGGTAAAACTCCCCCGGCAAGGCCCTTGCCGGGGCGGCCTCCACAGCCCCGGCAAGAGCCTTGCCGGGGCAACTTGCCCAATACCAACGGGGCCGCCACCCTTGAGTCTAAAAGTTCCGACGCCATCAACCACATTGGAACCAAGGCTCAGAGGCGCCTCCATGGTGGCATGCAGATCTTTGTGAAGACAAAGGGCCTGCGAGGCCTAGGTAGGAACCAGAAAACAAGACAACAGCGAGGCTCCTTGCCGAGGATGCCAACGAGGCCCCGGCAAGACCCTTGCTGAGGGCGCCCACAAGGCCCCGGCAAGACCCTTGCCGGGAATATCGGCAAGACCGTGGCAAGGCCTTGCCGCCCTGTCGCCGCCCCAGCTCAGCGGCCGACCCACCAACTAAGTAGGTACCCACGTGGCAGTACGTGGCTCCTAAGCCAACTAGTCAAGCACCTACATGGTGGCATGCAAATCTTTGTGAAGACCCTGCCACCACACCAGCTCAGCAGCCTGCCAGCCTACATGGCGCTGCATTCCTTGTTGGCCTGGACGCGTGGCGAAGCTAGGCGAAGCGGCGACAGACGGGACGGGCCTCGTTGCCGTCCCCGATAAAGCAAGAGGACACCTAAGTAGCGCATTTAATGTGTTTTGTCCTACAGTGCCAGAGATAAACTCGACTACTGTACAACTTTCCACCTCATGTGTGCCACTGTGGCTGCCCCTTTGACTATAAAAGGAGGCCCGCGGCGTACTGAGAGAGGATTCGGACTTTTTAGACCCTGCACGCTTTGTAGCTAGTCCAAGAACACCAGATAAACACAAGCCAGCAGGAGTAGGGTATTACGCATCACTTGCGGCCCGAACCTGGATAAATCTCCCGTGTTGATCTCTTAAACCCGCTCTTTCCACAGCCCCGCGCCCGCCGACCATAGAAGGGATTCCCCGTGATCCCATAGGTGTCGTTTCCACCGGCACAATTCCATGAATCTTAAAATAGATTAGCTTTTTTATAAAACCTAAATGATTTTGAATGAGATGAACTATAAGAATTAAACAAACATCTACATCATGCATATATGACTCAAAGCTTACATGCTATAATGTGGTATTTATTCATAATTTGGTTGCCAAATCTCATGCGTGAAATGCACGTGTACCTTACTAGTGTAAATGGTGTTTGTGTGTGTGTTGTGCGTGTTAAACACATTGTACATAGTATCATACATGGTTTAGATTCCGAACATCTAGCTAGAGCATACATATACTATGATTTGAATTCAACATAAAATGGATACATATATTGGAATTTGAGATCGTATGTACATGTAGTTTGTATTTATATAGGAATTTACTACTCCTATATTCATGTCATGTTTTGTGAAGATAATATTTAGATGGTTTATAACTAACCCGAGTACAATCCCATTCAAACAGGAAAAATGTACTCAAATTTAGTCCATATGCTAGACAACACGAATTGTTTTTTTATTCTTGAGGGAAGTGCAAATTGATTTGGTACTGTACACGCTATGTTTGTTGTCCTCATTTTTTAGTTTTTTTGTTGTTGTATTTGAATGCATTTCTAGTAATATAGTAAAATGGGACATGGCTCTCTCTAGTGATGAGGTGTGAATTGTCTTTTTTTGTACACGTTAAGCTTGTTCTCCCAAAACTTCAAGTCGCGCCTTGTTATGCCAAGATTTCAAGCTAGCATCTCTGTCTATCGTGCTGCGAAACTCCCGCCTCTTCAACCCGCGCCTTGTTACCCTGAAATATTTAAGATATATCTTTGTCTCGTTATGCTCCGAAAACTCCCTCCATCTCAACCCGCGCCTTGCTATCCCAAAATTACAACGCGCGCGAAAACTCACACCTCCTGCGAAATCCCGACATGTGAAATGCCGCGTAATACCCCTGAACCTAAAGAACCGCCTGGCTCAAATCGGTGGGGGTACTTTCATAACTTACCCCACATTTCGGACAAACGCGTCCCTAAGCCATGGTTTCCCCCTCCCATCCCATCCGCCCACCCATTCGTACACCCAGGCCGCGAGAACCCATGAAGCCCCACACCCTCCTCCGACCGCCGCCCAGCCGGAGCCTCTTCCCCGACGATGTCGTCCACAGCAACACCTCGACGTCCCTCATCCACCGCACTGGATGAGGATCCATCATCGATCTCGTCGTCTCGCCGGTTCAGCCACCCCGTCCTCCACCTCCAAGGAGCTGCCCTGGTGTTCCCCTCGTCTTTCGCGCCACCTCCATTCCCACACCGCCATCTTCACCTGCACCACCGGAAGAGCAGCATCATCACCGATTCCTCGGATGAAACTGAGGTCTAATCGGCGCCACCAAAGAGGTTCTACACTAATCGTCGCATTTTCTTCTTGATTCGATCCCACGGTGCTGTCGGCGCTCGGTCCCGCGCCGACATGGCGTGGCTCCATCCACGGCGGCGTCACCGGCCACTTCCTCCACGGGGTCGCTCCCTCGGCGGCGACGTCCACATCAGTAGGATCTGCTGCTGCTTTGGCTCTCGCTCGCGCTGCTGCTCTGCTCTCGCTCTTGGTCCCCTGCCTGGTCTGCTCTCGCTCTTGCTCACGCTGCTGCTCTCGCTCTAGCTCTTGCTTGCGCTTCTGCTCTAATCTAGCATGCGTTGTTGCTGCACGAGCAGCAAATCCTGCTCTCCGTCCAGACCCTACAGCTGCTACCCGAGATGCTACTATACGACCAGCTGCCCCGGCTCTCGCATGTGCTGCTGCTTCGGGCGCGGCGGCTGCTGCTACTACTTTTCTACTAGTAGTGCATTCCGTTTCGATAGTAAAATTTAGTTTCGACAGCAAAATTCAGTTTCGACAGTTAAATTCAGTTTCAACAGTTATGTTCAGAGATGAGCGGCTTATGTATTTTACATCTAGCACTTTGTGGTTATGTATTTTACGTCATCTATTGGAGATGTTATTCGGACTCCACTCAGGTTAACGTTGTCTCTCTTCTCCTGCTTCAGCCTCACCGTCATACAACTCATCGGAGCTGCACCAACAACGAAATCCTCCATCACAGCGGAGCAGTACCCCGGGCTCCATCTCCAGACGCCTAAGATCTTCTTCCCCTCCTCCGACAGCCAAATCAGCCGGAGCATCCTCACCGACCAACCCAATCACGCTGAGATTGACATGGCTTCGCCAAAGAGGTTGTACACTTGTTGCATCTCTTTTTTACTCTACATGTTATATATATTTTTTCCACTGAGCACACGTAGTAACGTGAAATACGATTAGTTTCTCCTACTATATGACAAGCAGTGAGGTACCAGGCAACTTAGCTATCCGTGATGGACTCTCTTGAATGCCATCATTATTTATCTCTGCGCGTTTGAGTTGTGTATTTGTAGATGGGTCTGGGAGTTGAGCTAGTAGGGCAGTGGCCTGGGTCCAAAGTAGTAGAAGTAGCACAAGAACATTTTTTGAGTGTAGGCTTTTCCCTGCTCAAGCCTGCCTAGTAGAATCATCAGTGCTTGAAAGGAAAAGTGAAGGAAAAACATAGGAATTGGAAAGTTCCCTATGGTACTACTATTCATGCATTTGGTTCAAAGGAATGGAGCAAAGGAAAACTGTAGGATTTGTTCCTTTAGTGTCTCCTTGAAAGAAAAACCATAGAAATTTTAATATCCACTTGTGCTCCTTTTCAAATTCCTATTCATGAAGCACAAGACTAAGAGATAGTAGCATAATAGCATTATAACTGTACATTTTCTTGTGGTTTGACTTAATCTCACCATGCTTCTTTGCATCCTGTGATCTTCCAATTCTTGTGAACCAAACACCCAGATTGGCAGAGATCCTGTGTTTTTAAATTCTCTGTTTTGCATGTGCATTCCTATCCTATTCTTGTGTATTTCCTATCCCTGCATTGTTAGAATCCTCAAATTCAAGCAAGCCCTTACACAATTACTTCTGTTACAGATATGTGTCAAAGAAAACCTTGTGTGGTTTGTCCCGCTCCTGCTGCGTTGTGTTCCAACCCAGCTCAGCTGCTCCAACGAGGGAAGGGTTCAACACAGCAGGGATCCGCTCTCTAGGCTGTCTTTTGCCGCCTCAGATCTTCTTCCCCGTCGCCGGCAGCCACGACAACTGCATTACCATCATCAACTGAGTAGATAACCTTGAGGACTATACGGGTCCGCAAGAGAGGTCAAACTCTTTCGTGTCTGCTTACGTTATGCATCGCTTAATATGATGACATGCTACTTTATCGTCCTGTTCACCTATTAGACTCCGGTTCAGGTCCAAACTAATGCTCAAACTTGATTTTTTAAATGGTTGTGGGGTACATATTGGGGCAGCAATCAATACTATCTGGTTAATCTCGGGTGTCTACTATGAGTTTCATGTTGGGTGGAAACAAATATTAAAGGAGCCATTATCTATATTTTTAATTAAAGCCATTATTTGCCTGCTATCATTGGTTTTGGGTCTATCCACAGTGTGCTACCATCACTCTGGATTTGTGCATGCGCTCCTTACATAATCTCACTATGTTTTATTCCTATGCATGTCAGTTACTGTACACAATGGAACTGAACATGTAGAGAAAAAGAGACAAGCCTTGCGTGGCAATAAAATTTCATGCAGACGTCGCTCCATGGTGGGTGCAAAGGCAGCCCCCCTCCACCAATTTCAGATAGTAATCAAGAGGAAGATAACTGTTCTGAGGGGGATCCAGAAGGAGAAGAGCACTCCTATTTACCCCCTGAGGTCTTCGCTCTAAATCGGCATGCTGATGTTGGTAATATCATGCATATGGTGCCTTGCATTGCTTACTTTATACGTCAAGTATGTCATCTGCTTAGTTTAGACATGCTTTGTGTGAATGCCATACGTTTAGTTTCTTTATCGTATATGTGAATCATGCAATGCCATCTTGTTTAGCCAGGCATCATATATGTGAATTTTGCAATGCCACCCTGATTAGCCAGTCATCTTATATGTGAATTATATCATGCCATCATTTATTTATTACGTATTAAATTTGTGAAAAAAATTAGTACATTCAATTACTCTTCCTGTGCATCAGCCATTCGACACGGTCATGGAAAAATCTGGAGTGGAAACAAGATCTTCAGAGTAGACAATGCTATCTGACGAAGCGCATGTCTTGCTGGTTACGGATAGCTCCTCAGAAGAGGATTCAGAGACAGATGATCAGTCCTATTCCCCCCCCCCCCGAGGTACATGCTCTACTTGGCAGGGTTATATTGCTCATATCGTGCATATGGTGTCTTGCATTGGCATGTCATTTGCTTAGTTTAGACATGCTTTGTGTGGGTGCCACCTGTCTAGTGTCTAATTACCATGTATGTGAATTTTGCAATGCCATCTTGTTGCAAGACATTATATATGTGAATTATGCAATGCTATCTTGTTGCAAGGCATTATGTATGTGAATTATGCAATGCTATTTAGCCAACCGTCATATATGTGATTTATATCATGTCGTCCTTTTTTGTATTACTCATTGCATTTGTTGACAATGTTTGTATATCCAACTGCTCTTCCTGTGCATCAACCATTTTAATTGGTGATGGAGAAATCTGGAGTGAAAAACAAGGTCTTCAGAGCAGACAATGCTACCTACTGAAGTAGATATCTTGATGGTTACAGATAGCTCCTCAGAGGAGGATTCAGAGGCAGATGACCAGTCCTATTATCCCCCTCAGGTGTATGCTCAAACTTGGCAGGGTTATATTACTCATATCATGCATATGTTGTCTTGCGATGCTTAGTTTTTACATCATATACACAATATGGAACACCATCTCCTTAGTTGACACATCATATATGCGATTGCCCTCTGCTCACTTGCTAAGTATATAAATCATATATTTGAATTATATCATGCCATGATGTTTACATAGATAGCATGTATCTGAATTATGGCATGCCAACCCATTTTCTAAAGACATAATATAGTTATATCATCTCATCCTGTTTACATAGTCATCGTATTTTGAATTATGCCATTCTATCCGTGAATTATATCATGCCATCATGTTTCCATCGACGGCATGTTTGTGAATTATGGCATGCCAACCACTTTAATAGACACATCATATAGTTATATCATGTCATCATATTTACATAGTCATCATATTTTGAAGTATGTCATTCTATCATGTTTAGTTAGCCATCATACATGTGAAATTGTGTCATGCTATCCTGTTTAATTAGCCATCATATATGTGAAATCATGTCATGCTATTCTGTTTGGTTAGACAACATAAATGTGAATTATTTCATGCCCTATTTTCTTCCCTACTATCCATTGCACATGTCTATCTTACAATGTTTGTACATTTAATTACTTTTCTTGTTTATCAGCCATTTGAATTGGAGGGGGTGATGGCAGTATCTGTGGGAGTAAAAACACGGTCTTTAGAAAAGATCGTGCTACATGTCGATGTAGATAGAACCACGGTTGTACTTGCCCAAGAACCAGCCCCACCACACATAACCCAGACTCACGTAGATTGTACCCCTACCCAATTGGACAGAGAACCAGCTACACCCCTTCTAACCCCAACCCCAGCAGATAGTAACCCAGTTCCAGTTGACACAGCACCGTCTCCACCACAGAGCACCCAAACACGAGCAGTTAGTAAGGCAACTGCAGTGCCCAAAGCACGAGGACCACCACTCCGAACCCCAAGTCAAGGCTTAAAGCAGAAGAAGAATTGTTCTCTGGTCAGGTTCCATAGCTATGGTTCATACTCCTTTGCTCTTGCATCATTGTATTTACTCATACCAACTAATTTCAAATTTGAAGGATGCAATTGAAACTCCAATGGCGCAACAGGTATGTTTTAAACCTATTTCTTTAACGTGTTTGCTGTTGTAACTTGCTCTATGTTGATTTCAGTTTCAATTGAATAAACAGTTATGTTCTCATGCCATGCACATTACAAGTGTTTTTATTGTTGTGTAGTTTCCCTCACTTATATTCTGTCTATGCTGCTTTGTCTTCAATAGATATGATTTGAACTGTCTCTATCTTGATTTGGCAACATAAACTAGAATGATATAGACCATACAGTGACCATACTACATAGATATATGTTTGTTTCATGATGTTATCCTGTCCACCTTACTACTAAACTGGTTTACCAAAATGAGTTTCATATACAACATGGTAAACCTGTGATGTGTCTGTTTGTTTCTCTTTTAGAATGCGGATAACATATTGGAGAAGAGTACCCCGTTATGCAATGGTAAAGGAAGTAATGCAGATAAGTTTCAAGATAGTGAGACATCCCTGTTGGTCTCTAAGAAAGCTGATAAAAACTATATTGAAGACACTGAGACAACCCCAAAGTCCTGTCTTGATGTAGTGTTCGAGTTACTGGCCACTACTACTCGCACCAGCTCTTCGAACTCGATGCCTGAATCAGTTCGGCTTCTTGAGTCTCAACTTCAAGTTGAAATACATCGATCAGATGTTCTATGACAGGAAGCCGAAAGACTGAGGAAGTCCCTGCAGAATTCAGATGCATACTTTCTGGTGCAACGGCAAGCGCTGGAGGATTTAAGCGCCAAACAAGAGAAAGTTAATAAGCTTGCTAAGCATCTTGCCAGCATTATGGGTACCCAGGATATTGTTTCTCGAGCTCTTCTGAAGTGGTTTCAGTTCTAGACTTATTTTGCTGTGGTGTTTATTTGCACTGGTCGCCAACTTTGACAACCAGTGTATGTGATATGCTGCTTTGTTCCCTATATTTGCACTGGTGGCGAACTTTCATGCCCAGTGGATGTAATATGTGTAATAGTCGTGATAGCCTAGCGTAAGTTGCTTGCTTATTTATTTCCTTGTTGTCTTGTTTATTTGTTTGCTTGTAGTCAATGCAGTTCTTTTTCCGCGCTTTGCTAGTGGCCGCAATAACCTATTTTTTAAAACTAGGCCACAATAACCATGGGCTGCATATTTACTGTAGTGACCCTGGGCCTCCTACGGGCCATAGAAACAATGGGCCTTCTACGGGCGTGCATCAATGGGCCTTCTACGGGCCGTATGATCGATTGGCCAAACATGGGCCAATAAAGGACCGCATTATGGGTCGTAAAGGGCTAGAGTTGGAATCGTCCGTTCATGGGCCGACCATAACGGGCCGTCGTTAATCGGCCGTATTTGATGACGTTATGAAAATGGCCCAACGGATTACTTGGCCACAAATGGGCCGACTGTAACCATGGGCTGAATTTGGCCCACAAGCAGAAAAGGCCAGTAAGGCCGTAAGTAACCGAATGTTGGAAATGAGCCCAAGAATAAATGGGCCCTCAGAAGGCCGAAAGATAACATGGGTTGGAAACGGTTCAATGGAATAATGGGCCCTTAATGGGTATAAAGCGATACACTGTTCATTACGGGCTAGTTTCACCACGGGTCGTTAATGGGCCAAGAGTTACAAAGGGCCTCATAAGGGCCAAAAGACGTCATGGGCCATACATGGGACGGAAGTTACAACGGACTGGAATCATATTGGACGGCCCAGATGACGCTACTAGGCCTAATTCGGATAGGTCGTAACGGGCCTTGAGTTAGCGGGCTGTAAATGGGCTATATGCGAATAGGCTGTTAACAGGCTTTCCGTGGGTCGGCCCGCTACCTTTTGACCAAGTCAAACGGGCCGGCCTTTTCACAGGAATGGGCCTCTATTGGGCCGTGCCATGTGTCGATGTATCATAGGCGCCTTCGGTCCAATGAGTGGATGACATCTGTCCCAACGGCGAGTAGACACGTGTTTCCTCCAGCCAATGATGATCTTACACGTGGAAAATCCCCATTGGTCTGGGCTGTTAACGGGTTATCGGATCCAAACCGGAACCCGATAGCTTAACAGCGACCTGTTACGGTGGATGCCACGTGTCGGTTACCCTTGAAGAAAGCACTTCCATGACGCGTCATTTATCGTCATGGAAGTGGACACTTCCGTGATGATAATTTTGGTATTGTCATGGAACACTTATACGATAGCACATGTATGACTATCTTGATTCTGTCATTAAATCGTCATGGATGTACATGCATGACAAAAAACGTGACCTACTGTGACAAACACGTATCCTCATGGAAGTGTATTTTTTTGTAGTGTAAGATGCCCTATGAGAAGATACATGCATGTGAGAAAGGATGTGCCTTATTTAGGCTTGAGTATGTGGACTTGAACTATTTTCCCATTTGCAAGTCTTCTAGGTATATTGTGGTAGACAATGGTATGGGTGAGAAGACACAAACCAAAATCCCCGTTAATGTTCTTCGGTATATGCCAATCGTACCAAGACTTCAACGTCTTTTCATGCTCGAAGAGACGGCCAGACAGATGACATGGCACAAAATGGGCAAATGAACCGAAGTAGATGCAGATGGGAATCTGATGATGGTACACACATCGCATGGTGCAGCGTGGAAGCGCTTCAATGCATTACATGCAGAAAAAGCGGCAGATCCAAGGCATCCTCTAGTCGCCATCAGCACAGATGGGTTCAGTGTGTTTGGTCTGATGGCAACCCAATATAGTTGTTGGCCCGTATTTGTCTTTCCACTCAATCTCCCCCTCGGACAGATTATGCAAAGAAAGAACATTTTCCTGACGTTGATAATTCTAGGCCCGAACTATCCGGGGAGGAGTATGAATGCATACATGCAACCGCTTAAGGATGAATTGCAAGAAGCTTGGGATAATGGGTTCAATACATACGACGCCTTTAGCAAACAAAACTTCATAATGCATGTCTGGTACATGTACTCGACGCATTACTTGCCGGCGTATGCACTATTTGTTGGCTAGTGTGTGCATGGAAGGTTCCTGTGCCCCACATGCAAGGCAGCTCTTGAGTCTCGTTGGCTGCAGACGGGTCGCAAGTTTTCTTGCTTTGACTTGCATAGACAGTTCCTGGATCCTCGCCATAAGTTCAGGAAAGACAAGAAGAACTTCATGAAAGGTAGAGTTGTCAAAAACTCTGCACCACCTCCGTTGACAGGCGAAGAGACCCTAGATCAGTTAAACGCTCTCGAGCCAGATCCAGAGCATCCAGGGTATTTCAAGGGGTATAATTCGGAACACGCCTGGACTCACAAGACATGCTTGTGGGATCTGCCTTACTTCAAAGACCTCCTTTGCCCACACAACATCAACATGATGCACACTGAGAAGAATATCGTCGAGGCCCTATTTGGTACATTATTCGGCATAGAGGGGAAGTCAAAGGATAATACTAAGGCTAGAGTCAATCACGAGGCGCTATGTGATAGACCGTTACAAAACATGAAAGAACCGAAAGGAATGCAGAACTGGACGAAGCCAAAGGCATGGTTCGATCTTGGAAGGCCAGCTATGAGGGAAATTATCTTGTGGGTGAAAATGCAGTTGATGCTCCCCGATGGGTATGCAACGAATCTAAAGAGGGGAGCGAGTCTTGAAAAATTAAAAATATTTGGTCTCAACAATCATGATTGGCACATATGGATTGAGCGGGTAATGCCGGTGATGTTGCGTGGCTTTATCCCTAAGGATTAATGGCTAGTACTGGCCGAGCTGAGCTATTTCTTCCGTGTTCTTTGTGTGAAAGAACTATCACCTGCCGTTCTAGAAGAAATGGAAGAGTTGGCGCCAGAGTTGATCTGCAAGTTAGAGAAGATCTTTCCGTCGGGCTTCTTTAATCCAATGCAACACTTGATTTTGCATCTCCCGACCAAGGCAAGACTGGGGGGCCGTGCAAAATCGTTGGTGCTATGCAACTGAGAGGATGCAGATGACGCTCTGAGCAAAATGTAAAAATTAACATAGAATTGAAGCATCGATGACCGAGGCATTCATTATTGAGGATGCGGCAAACTTCATGACAGCACACTACGAAGCCAAAAATCGTCATTTGCATAATCCGAAACCTCGGTACAATGCTGGCGACCCTAAAAAAGGTGGATCCAACCTCAGTCTATTCAAAGGGAATCTCACACTAGCCGGTGCTTCTAAACCAATATCGTTGGATGTCGAAGAATGGCGGACCATTTCGTTGTATATCTTCAACAACCTAACAGAAGTGCAGCCGTACATTGAGTAAGTTATCGCGGTACATTGTTCTGCAACTTCTAATTCCTTTGAAAATCTCTTATTCCCAGGTATTTGATACAGTCGATACGTCGCCAAATTCTCGGATGGAGCGGAGATCCAAAAGGAATCCATCAAAGAGTATGAGCTTCTGGCAAAGCAAGGAGGCGGCTTTCCCGGTTTCATCTCTTGGTTCGAACAAACCGTAATTTCCATTAGACCATTCTCATTTCTTCGTCTAATTTGCGGCTAATGCAACAATCCTTTCGTATTAAACTTGTAGGCTATTTCAGAGTCTATGGACGCCGAATTGAGACAAGTCGCTAATGGTTTTGACTATAAGGTCCGTTCATTTGACAAATACGACATCAACGGGTATCACTTTCTTACCTTCGGCAAAGAGCTATCTATGGCTGACCGAAAGTCTACAAATTGTTATGTCTCTGCTATTAGCGAAGGAGGTACCGAGTATTATGGGAGAGTTGAAGCATTTTATGAACTTCTATTCTATGGTGAAAACCCACCGAATGTCATAGTCTTGAAATGTTATTAGTTCCAGCCGAAGGAGACTAGAAGGACTCATGAACGTATAGGGCTAGTCGAAATCAAACAAAGCACCCATTTAGATCTTCCCGATGTATATATTACGGCTCAACAGGTGACCCAAGTTTTCTATCTATTGTGGGCCTGCCAAACTAACATAGAGATATTTTTATCTAGGAGGTATGTGAACCGGAAATTGCAACCGACTCTCTTGTCGAGAAGTTAAATTTAGTTGAAAAAGAAAACGAGTATTTGAAAGAAAAAATGAAAAGAATTAAAGAAGAGAAGATGAAATTGGAGTTGTATGTTGCCGATGTCGTCGATGATCACAAGATGAAGATGAATGCAATGTGCTTGAAGATGGATGCAATGCGCTTGAAGATTAGAAAATATGCCATTGATAATGAGGCTTGGTATCATTATGCCGTTGGATCAATTGTTACCTTAGTTGCGATCCTGATCGCATTTGTTGTGATGGAGTTAAGTTTTCTCTAGTGTTTTGCTTAACAAATGCATACTTAGCTTCGTACATGCTTGTTAGCCCTATTATGGCACACATTTAGCTTATTTTCCCCAAAAAAGACGTACTTAGCTAAGTATCCTCCAAAATGACATAATTAGCTTATTTAGTTCATTTATGACACAAGTAGCTTATTCATTTCAAAAATGGCACAATAACCTTGGTTCTCTCATAGATGTCATATACTTAGCTTATTTTCCTCCAAAATGGCATAATTACCTAAGTTAGAGAAGAAGAAAGATGAGAAAAGAAGAAGAAGTAGAAGAAGAAGAAGGAAATATCTTCCTTCTTCTTCTTCTTCTTTTTCTTCTTCTAGTCTTCTTCTTCTTCTAGTCTTCTAGTCTTCTCTTCTTCTTCTTCTTCTTCTTCTTCTAGTCTTCTTCTTCTTCTAGTCTTCTTCTTCTTCTTCTTCTAGTCTTCTTCTTCTTCTTATTTCTTATTCTTCTTCTTCTAGTCTTCTTCTTCTTCTTCTAATCTTCTTCTTCTTCTTTTTCTAGTCTTCTTCTTATTCTAACTTTCTTACTCCCATTTTTGCAGGTTTGATTCACTTCATGGAAGCAGCATTGATGGACTGCTAGTGTTTAGTTCTTGTTTTCATTTGTATTGATGCACAATGTGGAACTATGTATGTATATATGGATGAACTCCGTGAAACTATGTATGTATTGGATCTTTTAATACCCTATGTGTTCTATTGCATTGATGGACTGCTAGATGTTTGATACATGGGCTATGTTTGAGGTTGAAACTATATATATCATATATATCTTTTGAAAATGCTTGGATATAAGAAAAAAACAGAAAAAGAGGCAATGCAGCCTCTTTGCCATCTGCCACCGACAGCAAAGGGGCCTTTGCTGTCTGCCACCGATGACAAAGAGGCCATGTGGCAGCAACCTGTGCAATCTGGGAGCTGACCCATTTGGTTACTTTGCCATCTGTGGCAGACGACAAAGGTTGTGGTAGTTTGCCGTCTGTGGCGGACGGCAAAGGCTTGGGTGCATGACGCGTGGCTGATGTCATATAGCTGACGGCAAAGGGCAGGGCATGTTTGCCGTCCGCTGGCGGACGGCAAAGCCTCCCGTTAGCCACCTAACGTGGCTAACGCCGGTTTTTTGCCGTCCATGTTCTTTGCCGTCTGCAACTGATGGCAAAGGTTCTTTGTCGTCCGCTTTGAGGAAGTAGACGACAAAGAACTTGTTTACCGTCACTTTCTTTGTCGGGCAGGTTTGCCGTTGGTGGCAGACGGCAAAGAAACTGATTCCTATAGTTTTTATGGTGCGGCCTTGTTATGTTTATTTACAGCTTAAAATGCCAGGGCGTAAGGGCACTATTACAGTCCATGGTGATCGAAGAATTGCATTGGAATGTGAGGAAGGAGATGTTGCCTATGCTGAATCAGCCTACGCTACTAAGGAGCTTAAGTTTTATAAGGATAATGTTGACCCGGCTGATATGACCCCTTTGAAGAAGCCCTCCACGGAGCAAGACCCTTTGTTGAAGTTTAAGTCGGCTGATGATACTAAGCAGGTTGACTTTGTCCCTGGCGACTCATCTCAGCAGTTCACAATAAGGGCTAACATGGATCCTAAATAGGAAAGTGCGCTCATCGAGTTCATCCGTGAGAATCAGGACATCTTTGCATGGAAACCTTCTGACATGCCGGTTGCACCGAGAGAATTCGCTGAGCACACTCTTAATGTTGATCCTAAATTTAAGCCGGTCAAGCAGTTTCTTCGTTGTTTCAATGAAGAATGGCGTAAGGCCATTGGAGAAGAGGTGGCCCGGCTCTTGGCAGCCGGGTTTATTATGGAAGTCTTTCATCCGAAGTGGTTGGCTAACCCGGTGCTGGTTCTTAAGAGGAATGGCACTTGGCGTATGTGTGTTGACTACATTGATCTTAACAAAGCTTGTACAGCTGATCTGTTTGCTCTCCCTCGGATTGACCAGATTATTGATACCACAGCGGGTTGTGAGAGTTTATGTTTCCTGGATGCTTATTGTAGTTATCATCATATCAAGATGGCAGTTAAAGACCAAGAGAAGACATCTTTTATCACCCCTTTTGCAGCCTTCTGCTATGTCTCTATGCCTTTTGGGCTTAACAGTGCCCAGGCGACTTATCAATGTTGTGTTCAGAATTGCTTTCATAGTCAAATCGGGCGTAATGTGCATGCTTATGGGGATGATATTGTGGTTAAATCCAGGAAAAAGGAGATGCTCTTGGATGATTTAAGGGACACTTTTGACAATCTACAGGTCTATAAGATGATGCTTAACCCGACCAAGTGTGTTTTTGGTGTACCTGCAGGCAAGCTCTTGGGTTTTCTGGTCTCAGAGAGGGGTACTGAAGCTAACTCGGAGAAGATTAAGGCTATTACTTCATTAGCTAAGCCGGTGTGGGTCAATGACGTCCAGCGCCTGGCAGGTCGTATCACGGCCCTAAGCCGGTTCATAAGCCTCTTGGGAGAGAAGGCCATTCCTTTATACCAGATGATGAAGAAAACATATCATTTTGTCTGGAGTGATGCTGCTAAGGCGTTTGAGGCTCTCAAAAAGCAATTAGTTGAGCCGCCCGTCCTTGCGCCCCCCATTGAGAAGGAACCCTTGCTCCTGTATGTGGCGGCTAATAGTAAGGCTGTCAGTGTGGCGATTGCGGTGGAGCGCAAGGAGACGGGTAAGGAGTACCCAGTCCAGTGGTCGGCTTATTATGTCAGTGAGGTGTTGATTGAGTCCAAGCAACGATATCCACATTGGCAGAAATTGGCATATGGAGTGTTCATGGCGAGTCGCAAGTTGAAGCATTATTTTCTTGGTCATCCTATCACTGTGGTCAACTCTGCTTCCTTAGGAGACATTATTCAAAATAGGGAGGCCACAAGCCGGGTTGCTAAGTGGGCAAGAGAACTCGAACCTCATGGTCTGAAATATGTGCCAAGGACAGCTATCAAATCTCAGGCTCTGGTGGATTTCATCAATGACTGGACGGAGTTGTAGACGCGTGAGGAGAGGCCTGATAACACATATTGGACGATTCACTTTGATGGGTCTAGCCAGCTAGAAGGCTCGGGGGCTGGGGTTATATTGACTTCCCCACAAGGTGACAAGTTTTGTTATGTTTTGAGGTTAATGTTTCCTTGTACTAACAATGCAGCCGAATATGAGGCTTTACTCCACGGCCTCGCATGGCCAAAGAGATGAATTTGAGCCGGGTCTGGTGTTTTGGCGACTCAGACCTTGCGGCTCAGCAAGTTTCAGGTACATGGGATTCCAAAGATCCGCTGATGGCGGCTTATCGTCGGGCGGCTGATAATATTGCTGGTCACTTTAAGGGTTATCAAGTGGAGCACCTTGATCGAAGGAAAAATGAGGTGGCTGATACCATGAGCCGGTTTGGGTCTCAATGTAAGCTGGTACCTCCTAATGTGTTTCTTGATGTATTGCATAATTCTTCTGTCAAGTTACCATTAGAAGAGGGCCTTACTATTCCTGACCCGGAGGCGCAGTTGGTGGCGGCTCTCCATGCTATTCCTGATTGGATGCTTCCCTACTTGGCTTATATGACTCGGGGCGAGTTACCTGAGGATTGAAACTTTGGCAAGGCAAATCACCAGGAGATTTAAATCTATGACTATTGTTAATGGCGAGTTGCACCGATGCAGTGTCACAGGCGTGTTCCAATATTGTGTTTCTCCTGAAGAGGGCCGTGAGATTTTAAGAGAGATCCATGAAGGTGATTGTGGTCATCATGCTGGCTCTAAGTCTTTAGTGGCTAAAGCTTTCCGTCATGGGTTTTATTGGTTGACGGCTCATGGTGATGCAGAGTATACCGTCAGTAAGTGTGATGGATATCGGAAATTTTCTCGACGGGCTCATGTGCCGGCACAAGAGTTGAGAATGATTCCAATTACTTGGTCGTTTGCAGTCTGGGGGCTTGATATGGTTGGACCTTTCAAAAGGTCTAAGGATAAGGATACCCACCTCTTGGTGGTGGTTGACAAATTTACCAAGTGGATTGAAGCAGAGCCGGTTAGCAAGTGTGATGCGGCGACTGTAGTCCAGTTTGTTAAAAAATGATCTTCCATTTTGGTTACCCTCATAGTATCATCACTGATAATGGCACTAATTTGTCTAAAGGTGCTATTAAGGAGTTCTGTCAACGAGAGCATATTCGTCTTGATGTTTCTTCTATGGCTCATCCACAGTCTAATGGTCAAGCTGAGAGGGCTAACCAAGAAATTTTGAGAGGCATTAAACATTGGCTTATGGTTCCTTTGAAGTGTCGCCGGGTTGTTGGGTTGAGGAGTTACCTTCAGTACACTGGAGTATCAATACCACCCCTAACAGGTCAACATGATATATGCCTTTCTTCATGGTCTACGGTGCAGAGGCGGTTCTTCCAAGTGATATCCATCATGACTCGCCCCGCGTGGCGGCTTATGTTGAAGCTGATAATGAGATAGCACGTGAAAACGCACTCGATGCTTTGGATGAGGAGCGTGACCTTGCGGCGGCTCATTCGGCAATATATCAACAAGATATGCGTCGCTATCATAGCCGCGGAGTTAAAACCCGGGCGTTTCAAGAAGGCAACTTGGTGCTTCGGCTGATCCAAGATCAAACAGATATGCACAAGTTATCCCCACCTTGGGAAGGACCCTTTGTGGTCAGCAAAAACCTGAATAACGGGTCTTATTACCTCATTGATATACGAGAACACAAGGATTCATGCAAGTCGGAAAGGAGACCCGCCAGCCCTGGAATATTGCTCATCTTCGGCCTTATTACACCTGAGCCACCGGCTCTCGTATTTGTACATACATTTGTCAATGTATATATATTTTATGGTCAATATAATAAAGCCGGCATCCCTAAAAAAATTCAGGGCCTCTGTCATTTCATTTCTGTGTATCTGAGTCTTTATTATTTGGTCATAAGGTCACTTGGGGGCTTCCAACCCACCGGGTTTAGCTTTCATACCCTCTTGACCAGGCATGGACGACAAATTATGAGTTATCCTTCCTGTTTGCATCTTGCTACTCCACCAGGTGACCCGCCAAACTCTTAACAGTCAATATTTTACAGACCCTGAACTCATTAATGTTAAAACGGCGGCTTGTGTCACGTCCTTTGAAAGCACATGGCCCTATGAGCCAACTTGTTTGGTCGTGCTTTGGTAAGCCGGCCAGACAATTATTTGAGATTTTTTGAATTGAGTCCTTTGGATTTGTTTCTTTTAAAGATTTTTTTTGTTAAGTGAATTTTGACAATCCGGGTCATAAGGCTCTGATTGCATGACTCATGTTTGAGTATTTTTGGGTTTGGTAACCCGCCTTGGATATGGACTTTAAGTCGCCAGTGTGCTTTGGTTTGACCAATTGAGGTCATGTGATTCCAAGTCTTTGGGTTGTCGCCCGCACTGGATATTAATGTTTAAGCCGCAAGTATGATCCAAATCTACAGGACATACATACTTTAACTGGGAATACAAATATCAGTATGGCCTATATGAGTGATTGCGCCAGGCAGGTCATAAAGATTAAACTGGTGGCTCAAAAGTCAAAAGTTAACATGCACGAAGGCATGACACGGCAGACCATTGTTTTCAACTATCCTATTACAAGGCTTTGATTTGTGCCTACAAAAGTTTGTCAAATATCTTTGGAGTTGTGCTCCCATAAGCCGGCCTGAGAGCCGCCTGGATCGTCAACACTCTAATTAATTTTCCTCTGGCCGCCTTGAGGAGTGTGGATCATCCTGCGTCGGCTCTTCTTCATCGATCATCTGAAGATCAGCTGTTGTCCAGTCGATGCCGGTTAAAGCTTCAAAAGTGGCCTCATCATTGAGTATAATAGAATGATCAACATTAGGGGCGAAGGTATGCTTACACCAAGGAGGAAAAGATTGACAACATCATGAGCTGGCGGCTTAATCTTCTGGTTGTTCTCGTCATAAGCCGGCATGTAGTGGTTTAAATTCAGATCTTCGGTTAGCTTGCAAGCGACGGGTCGCATCTCCCTGACGCGGTTGTTGAAGTCTTGTTCCTCGAAGGCAGACCCGTCATCCTTGAATTCTGGGCAATCGGTGGCTATTTCCATCGGGTCAAGTTCTGACTGCCACGCCTTGGCCCGGCCTAGAGCAACAATTGCTCAGGCATGGGCGGCTGACAACTTATGTTCTTTAACTTGAGCCGGCGCTATTGATAGTTGGTCCAGAACAGTCTTGATCTGCTTTGGAGGTCTCTTCCCACCTGATAGGGCCACAAGGCTTCGTAAGGTTCTAGCGTATAGCTACTCAGTCAATGAATATACTGCCTTGAGCTTCATCAGCATATTTGCACCAAGACTAGCACTTTTGGAGCATGTTCATAAGTGATAAGCAGGTTAAAAAGTTGAAGTGCCAAGCGGCTTAAAGTAATATCAAAACAGATGTTGAAGCGCATATGAGTCCTACCAAAGATGGCGGCTGTCATATGGGTGATATGTTGTCTTAAGCCGGCAAGCTCGTCAGCAACCGGCTTAAGTTGTGCTTCCGCTTCTTTGGCGCATTTGACTAAGCCTGCCTTCTCAGTATCAAAGGCGGCTCTTTCTGTAGCGAATTTAGCCTTGAGTTATTCGTTCTCCTACAACTCAAGCTGGAATTTGGACTCAGCCTTGACAGCTTCAGCCTCTTGATGTTTAATTTTCTTTGCTAGCTCGCCTAGCACCAACTCCTTCAGATTCAAAACTTCCTGCAGCAGGTTTGGGAATGGAGGCTCAAAGTAAGGATTGATTAAAGTTATTCAGGGTAATTTCCTAAGTCTCGAGCACATTGCAAGCAATATGCTAGGCACTTGGGGCTAATGTGGGTCATTTTCAAATTTGAAGACCCAGCTCATCCTTGTGAGGATAATCCGGCCCTTGAGGGCTGCTACCTCTTGAGCTTGCGTTGGTTTTTCCCTTGAAGAGGAAAGGGTGATGCAGCAAAGTAGAGTAAGTATTTCCCTCAGTTTGAGAACCAAGGTATCAATCCAGTAGGAGACAACGAACAATTCACCGAATACCTGCACAAACAATCAACAACTTGCACCCAACGCGATAAAGGGGTTGTCAATCCCTTCACGGTTACTTGCAAAAGTGAGATCTAATAGAGATAGATAAACGGTAAAGTAAATATTTTTGGTATTTTTTATTTATAGAACGAAAAGTAAAAGATTGCAAAGGAAGTAAATCGGAAACTAAAATTGTAGATCGGAAACTTATATGATGGAAAATAGACCCGAGGGCCATAGGTTTCACTAGAGGCTTCTCTCAAGATAGAAAATATTACGGTGGGTGAACAAATTACTACCGAGAAATTGATAGAAAAGCACAAAGTTATGACGATATCTAAGGCAATGATCATGAATATTGTCATCACGTCTGTGTCAAGTAGGCTGACTCCTGCCTGCATCTACTACTATTACTCCACACATCGATCGCTATCCAGCATGCATCTAGAGTATTAAGTTCATAAAGAACGGAGTAACGCTTTAAGCAAGATGACATGATGTAGAGGAATTAACTCAAGCAATATGATGAAAACCCCATCTTTTTATCCTCGATGGCAACAATAAAATATGTGCCTTGCTGCCCCTACTATCACTGGGAAAGGACACCGCAAGATTGAACCCAAAGATAAGCACTTCTCCCATTGCAGGAAAAACCAATCTAGTTGGCCAAACCAAATCGATAGTTTGAAGAGACTTGCAAAGATATCAAAACATGCATATAAGAATTCAGAGAAGATTCAAATAATATTCATAGATAAGCTGATCATAAATCCCCAATTCATTGGATCTCGGCAGACACACCGCAAAAAGGTATTACATCGAATAGATCTCCAAGAACATCGAGGAGAACATGGTATTGAGAATCAAAGAGATAGAAGAAGCCATCTAGCTACTAGATGGGATCGAATCCCCCTCCGGCAGGACGCCGGAAAAGGCCCCTAGATGGGATCTCACGGGTACAGAAGGTTGCAGCGGTGGAAAAGTGTTTGCGTGGCTCTCTCTGTTGGTTTTGGGATATATGATAATATATAGGCGAAGAAAATAGGTCGATGGAGTCACGAGGGATCCACAAGGGTGGGGGCGCGCCCTCCGTCCTTGTGGCCGCCTCGTAGCTTCTCTGACTTGCACTCCAAGTCCTCTAGATGTCTTCTGATACAAGGAAAATCATTGTGAAAGTTTTATTCCGTTTGGACTCCGTTTGGTATTCCTTTTCTGTGAAACTCTAAAACAAGGAAAAAAACAGAAACTGGCGCTGGGCTCTAGGTTAATAAGTTAGTCCCAAAAATAATATAAAATAGCATATTAATGCATATAAAACATCCAAAACAGATAATATAATAGCATGGAACAATCAAAAATTATGGATACGCTGGAGACGTATCAAGCATCCCCAAGCTTAATTCCTGCTCGTCCTAGAGTAGGTAAATGATAAAAACAGAATTTTTGATGTGGAATGCTACCTAACATATTTATCCATGTAATTTCTTTTATTGTGGCATGAATGTTCAGATCCGTATGATTCAAAACAAAAGTTTAATATTGACATAAAAACATTAATACTTCAAGCATACTAACAAGTAAATTATGTCTTCTCAAAATAACATGGCCAAAGAAAGCTTATCCCTACAAAATAATATAGTCTGGCTATACTCCATCTTCATCACACAAAATATTTAAATCATGCACAACCCGGATGACAAGCCAAGCAATTGTTTTATACTTTTGATGTTCTCAAACTTTTTCAACTTTCACGCAATACATGAGCATGAGCCATGGACATAGCACTATAGGTGGAATAGACGGTGGTTGTGGAGAAGACAAAAAGAAGGAGATAGTCTCACATCAACTAGGCATATCAACGGGCTATGGAGATGCCCATCAATAGATATCAATGTGAGTGAGTAGGGATTGCCATGCAATGGATGCACTAGAGCTATAAGTTTATCATAGCTCAAACAGAAACTAAGTGGGTGTGCATCCAACTTGCTTGCTCACGAAGACCTAGGGCAAATTGAGGAAGGCCATCATTGGAATATACAAGCCAAGTTATATAATGAAAAATTCCCGCTAGTATATGAAAGTGACAATATAGGAGACTCTCTATCATGAAGATCATGGTGCTACTTTGAAGCACAAGTGTGGTAAAAGGATAGTAGCATTGCCCCTTCTCTCTTTTCTCTCAGTTTTTTATTTGGGCCTTCTCTCATTTTTTTGGCCTCTTTTTTTTGTCCGGAGTCTCATCCCGACTTGTGGGGGAATCATAGTATCCATCATCCTTTCCTCACATGGGAAAATGCCCTAAAATGAAGATCATCACACTTTTATTTACTTACAACTCGATACTAAGAACAAAATATGACTCTATGTGAATGCCTCCAGCGGTGTACCAGGGTGTGCAATGAATCAAGAGTGACATGTATGAAAGAATTATGAACGGTGACTTTGCCACAAATACGATGTCAACTACATGATCATGCAAAGCAATATGACAATGATGGAGCGTGTCATAATAAACGGAATGGTGGAAAGTTGCATGGCAATATATCTCGGAATGGCTATGGAAATGCCATAATAGGTAGGTATGGTGGATTTTTTAGGAAGGTATATGGTGGGTTTATGGTACCGGCGAAAGTTGCGCGGTACTAGAGAGGCTAGCAATGGTGGAAGGGTGAGAGTGCGTATAATCCATGGACTCAACATTAGTCATAAAGAACTCATATACTTATTGCAAAAATCTATTAATTATCGAAACAAAGTACTACGCGCATGCTCCTAGGGGGATAGATTGGTAATAAAAGACCATCGCTCGTCCCGACCGCCACTCATCAGGAAGACAATCAATAGATAAATCATGCTCCGACTTCATCACATAACGGTTCACCATACGTGCATGCTACGGGAATCACAAACTTTAACACAAGTATTTCTCAAATTCACAATTACTTACTAGCATGACTCTAATATCACCATCTTCATATCTCAAGACAATCATAAGGAATCAAACTTCTCATAGTATTCAATGCACTTTATATGAAAGTTTTTATTATACCCCTCTTGGATGCCTATCATATTAGGACTAAATTTATAACCAAAGAAAATTACCATGCTATTTAGAGACTCTCAAAATAATATAAGTGAAGCACGAGAGTTCATTAATTTCTATAAAATAAAACCACCGCCGTGCTCTAAAGAGATATAAGTGAAGCACTAGAGCAAAATTGCCTAGCTCAAAAGATATAAGTGAAGCACATAGAGTATTCTAATAAATCACGATTCATGCGTGTCTCTCTCAAAATGTGTGTACAGCAAGGATGATTGTGGCAAACTAAAAAGCAAAGACTCAAATCATACAAGACGCTCCAAGCAAAACACATATCATGTGGTGAATAAAAATATAGCCTCAAGTAAAGTTACCGGTAGACGAAGACGAAAGAGGGGATGCCTTCCGGGGAATCTCCAAGCTTAGGCTCTTGGTTGTCCTTGAATATTACCTTGGGGTGCCTTGGGCATCCCCAAGCTTAGGCTCTTGCCACTCCTTATTCCATAGTCCATCAAATCCTTACCCAAAACTTGAAAACTTCACAACACAAAACTCAACAAAAAATCTCATAAGCTCCGTTAGTATAAGAAAATAAATCACCACTTTTGGTATTGTTGGTAAATCATTACTTATTTATATTGGTGTGATATCTACTGTATTCCAACTTTTCCATGGTTCATACCCCCCGATACTAGCCATAGGTTCATCAAAATAAGCAAACAACACATAGAAAACAGAATCTGTCAAAAACAGAACAGTCTTTAGCAATCTGGATATTTTGAATACTTCTATAACTCCAAAACTTCTGAACAACTAGTAAGACCTAAGAAATATTTTTATTAATCTTCTGCAAAAAGAATCAACTCAAAAGCACGCTTCTGTAAAAAATGAGAATTATTTTCCCGGGCGCAAAAGTTTCTGTTTTTCAGCAAGATCAAATCAACTATCACCGTAAGCTATACCAAAGGTCTTACTTGGCACAAACACTAATTAAAACACAAAACCACATCTAACCAGAGGCTACATGAATTATTTAATGCAAAACAGAACCTAAAAAGCAAAAACAAAAATAAAATTGGGTTGCCTCCCAACAAGCGCTATTGTTTAACGCCCTTAGCTAGGCATAAAACACGAATAGATCTAAGTATTATCATAGTAATGATAGGGTAAATCTCGAAAACCCATTGCATACTCCCTTCGTTCAGCATCAAGTTTTCTTTGTGGTGAGCAAAAATTATCAAAAGGGCTAAACTTAATAGGATAAGAATCCCCAAGATCGATCTCGGGAAGAATTGGTTCCTCCTTCGGCCCTTCATATTGTATGAGTAACTCGTCATTATAAGCATTCTTTTGGCAAAAAGTCATGAGCTTGTGTCCAAGAGAGAAACCCAATCTGTTGTTTTGTATAGCAAAATTATCACTAAGCTCAGAAATCTTATCAACTAAAATATCGGTAGGGACTCTCTTTCTTAAATTTTCATTATAAGCAACATTAGAGATCGTAAACACAATATGTCCTCTTGATTAAAAAGAATTCCCTCTATGGGAGGACAACCACCATCTACTTTATAATGCGCAAAAGTTTCACTAGCTTATTTCATAATAAACCTAAAATCATGAGCTAGAAATATAGTGGCGGCACGCTTAACAGAAGAATGCTCAATATTTGAAAACTCTAAAAAGATCCTTTGTATAGAAGGATGCATATGAAAACATTGTCTTTCAAGTTCAACTATGAGCAAAGATATAGCATCTGCAAGGCTACTAGTTTTATGGAGAATGGATTCACCCAAAGTGGGAAGCGCACCGGCGCAAGTAAAGAAATCTTGAATAACCCCTTTTCCAATAATATTGTCGCTACCTATGTGAAGCTTTTTAGTATGTAGAATAAGAGATACTTCATGAGGATTAGTATTGGCAAAAGCATAAAAATTTCCCTCAACGTTACTACTATGTTTTTCAGTGATAACCTCCCCAATTTCAGACATGGTGGCAGCAAACAAATCGGGCAAACCGAAAGCGAACGAAGAAGACGAACGGAATAGGGGCGAAGAAAAGGCAAATCTTTTCGAAATCATTTTAGAAGTGGGGGAGAGGAAAACGAGAGGCGAATGGCAAATAATGTAATGCAAGAGATGAGAGTTTATGATGGGTACTTGGTATGGATTGACTTAGTGTAGATCTCCCCGGCAACGGCGCCAGAAATTCTTCCTACTACCTCTTGAGCTTGCGTTAGTTTTTCCCTTGAAGAGGAAAGGGTGATGCAGCAAAGTAGAGTAAGTATTTCCCGCAGTTTGACAGCCAAGGTATCAATCCAGTAGGAGACAATGAACAAGTCACTGAATACCTGCACAAACAATCAACAACTTGCACCCGACGCGATAAAGGGGTTGTCAATCCCTTCACGGCTACTTGCAAAAGTGAGATCTAATAGAGAAAGATAAACAGTAAAGTAAATATTTTTGGTATTTTTTATTTATAGAACGGAAAGTAAAAGATTGCAAAGGAAGTAAATATTACGGTAGGGGCCATAGGTTTCACTAGAGGCTTCTCTCAAGATAAAAAATATTACGGTGGGTGAACAAATTACTACCGAGCAATTGATAGAAAAGCGCAAGGTTATGACGATATCTAAGGCAATGATCATGAATATAGGCATCACGTCCGTGTCAAGTAGACCGACTCCTGCCTGCATCTACTACCATTACTCCACACATCGACCGCTATCCAGCATGCATCTAGAGTATTAAGTTCATAAAGAATGGAGTAACGCTTTAAGCAAGATGACATGATGTAGAGGAATTAACTCAAGCAATATGATGAAAACCCCATCTTTTTATCATCGATGGCAACAATACAATACGTGCCTTGCTGCCCCTACTTTCACTGGAAATGGACACCATAAGATTGAACCCAAAGCTAAGCACTTTTCCCATTGCAAGAAAAACCAATCTAGTTGGCCAAACCAAATCGATAGTACGAAGAGACTTGCAAAGATATCAAATCATGCATATAAGAATTCAGAGATGATTCAAATAATATTCATAGATAAGCTGATCATAAATCCACAATTCATCGGATCTCGGCAAACACACCGCAAAAAGGTATTACATCAAATAGATCTCCAAGAACATCGAGGAGAACATGGTATTAAGAATCAAAGAGAGAGAAGAAGCCACTCTAGCTACTAGCTATGGACCTGTAGGTCTGTGGTAAACTACTCACGCTTCATCGGAAGGGCAATGGTGTTTATGTAGAAGCCCTCCGTGATCGAATCCCCCTCTGGCAGGATGCCTGAAAAGGCCCCTAGATGGGATCTCACGGGTACAGAAGGTTGCAGCGGTGGAAAAGTGTTTCCGTGGCTCTCTTTGTTGGTTTTGGGATATATGAGAATATATAGGCGAAGAAACTAGGTCGGTGGAGTCACGAGGGGCCCACAAGGAAGGGGGCGCAGCCTACCCCCCTGGGCGCGCCCTCCTGCCTCGTGGCTTCTTTGACTTGCACTCCAGGTCCTATGGATGTGTTCTGGTCCAAGAAAAATCATCGCAAAAGTTTTATTCTGTTTGGACTCCGTTCGTTATTCCTTTTCCGCGAAACTCTAAAACAAGGGGAAAAACAGAAACTGGCACCGGGCTCTAGGAGACTCGACTTTGTACTAACTTTGCACTAAAGCTAGTACAAAGTTGGGTCACTTATTTTGGGACGGAGGGAGTATAAAATAGCATATTAATGCATATAAAACATCCAATGCAGGTAATATAATAGCATGGAGCAATCAAAAATTATAGATACGTTGGAGATGTATCAAGGGCTACACCCAGCTTTGATCATATTAAAAAGTTGTAAGACCTGTTTCATCCTTGGTAGGATAAGCCGGTTCTTGGGGGCTATGTGACTATGTGAAAGCACAAGTGCTCCCTGAGTGATTTTGGTAATTAATGTCAACATATCTCTTGTTGGACTAATACTTCTATCTAGTATATTTCAGATGAGTTCAGCAGTGGAGTGGCAAGGACAAGAGGATGTGGAACCCCTTCAAAATGCTATGGACACATATTGGCTCAAGCTCAAGACTCTACATTTTCATTTTAGTAATCCAAGATCACATTGAGTCCATAGGAAAAGCCAATACTATTAAAAGGGAATGAGGTGTTGCTTAATGGCTTGCTTGCTCAAAGTGCTTAGTGATATGCCCAAAGCCCTCAACCACTTCCTCATATCCACATATGTCCCAAACCTAAAGTCAAACTGGGCCCCACCGATTTGATCTATCCGGCGCCACCGAGTTCGCTTGATATAGCCACTGCCAGAAACCCTAATCAGTTCGGTCTCACTGATGGGATCTCGGTCTCACCGAGATGGGCTTGCAAACTCTCTGCTACCTATTGCAATAATTTTGGTCCCACCGAGTTTGCTTGACCAACTCTCTGTTTAGCTTATTACCAAAATCGGTCCCACCGAGTTTGTGTAATCGGTCAAACCGAGTTGAGGTTATGCCCTAACCCTAATGGAATCGGTCCCACCGAGTTGACATGTCGGTCCCACCAAAAATCTTAACGTTCACATTTTGAACTAAATCGGTCTGACCGAGTTTCATGATTCGGTCCCACCGAGTTTGGTAAATTGTGTGTAACAGCTAGATTTTGTGTGGATGCTATATATACCCCTCCACCCACTCTTCATTCGTGGAGAGAGCCATCAGAACGTGCCTACACTTCCAGCATACATTTTCTGAGAGAGGACCACCTACTCATGTGTTGAGACCAAGATATTCCATTCCAACCACAAGAATCTTGATCTCTAGCCTTCCCCAAGTTGCTTTCCACTCAAATCATCTTTCCACCAAATCCAAATCTGTGAGAGATAGTTGAGTGTTGGGGATACTATCATTTGAAGCACAAGAGCAAGGAGTTCATCATCAACACACCATCTATTACCTTTTGGAGAGTGGTGTCTCCTAGATTGGTTAGGTGTCACTTGGTAGCCTCCGTCAGGATTGTGGAGTTGAACCAAGGAGTTTGTACGGGCAAGGAGATCGCCTACTTTGTGAAGATATACCCTAGTGAGGCAAGTCCTTCGTGGGTGATGGCCATGGTGGGATAGACAAGGTTGCTTCTTCGTGGACCCTTCATGGGTGGAGCCCTCCGTGGACTCGCGCAACCGTTACCCTTCGTGGGTTGAAGTCTCCATCAACGTGGATGTACGATAGCACCACCTATCGGAACCACGCCAAAAATCTCCATGTCTCCAATTGCGTTTGCACACTCCAATCCCATCCCTTTACATTCTTGCAACTTGCATGCTTTACTTTCCGCTGCTCATACACTCTTGCCATGCTTGCTTGAAATGTATTGTGAATGTTTAAACTTGTGCTAAAACTCCACCTTAACTTGAAGAAATTAAAAACTGCTACTTTTCTTTGTTGAGGATCTAATCCCCCCCCCCTCTAGACACCTCTTCTCGATCCTCCCAATTGGTATCAGAGCTTTGGTCTCCATTTCTTTGGTTTAATCACCATTGGAGGAAGATGGATGAGTCTACGTTGGGGAGTCTTAGACGTAGAGTGCCTATACTTGATGGAGAGTTCTTTCATGAGTGGAAAATTGAGATGCTTGAGATCTTCAATGAATATCATTTGAACAAGTACATTACTAGCCCTTGTGCACCCCATGTTGATCCTTTGCATCCTACCCTTGATAAGTCTATTGACATGATCCGCAACCTTAGAACTGTTAATCTTATCACTAGAGGTTTGCCTAGAAATTTGTTCAGTTGCTTGCCTACTCTTGATTGTGCCTACACTATATGGAGATTTCTTGAGGAACGATTTCCAAACTATTCCTTGCAAAAATTAGATGAAATTCTTCATAAGTCTATTGTCTTGATTAAGATGAATTCCAATGATCCTAAGTTTGGCGATTGTCTATTTGAGCTCACTAACCTCATGCGTGCCAAAGGAGATGTTGGAATCATTAGCAATATCATCTCGGAAGCCATTAGAACTCATAAAGATGAACATTGTGATCATCATTTATCTAATGAATCACTCTCCCTAGGAATTGATCCATCACAAGACGATGTTGAACATGGACACTATGACGAGGATGATGATAGTGATAGTGACTTTGATCTCAATGAGTCTATGAGACACTTTGGTCTTATGGCTAATCTTCGCGGCTACATGGCTGGAGGAAAGGAATGGGTCCTTGATAGTGGATGTACCGATCACATGACCGGAGATAAGGATATGTTTCGTGAGCTTGCTGAAAACGACAGCCCTCGAAAGTATGTCACCTTTGGTGATAACTCAAAGGGTAAGGTGGTTGGCCTTGGTAAGGTGGCCATCTCACATGATAGCACCATACAAAATGTTATGCTCGTTCAATCTCTTGGCTATAATTTACTTTCCATATCTAGACTTGCTGATTTTGGCTTCAATGTCCTATTCACTGAAGTAGATTGCCAAGTGTTTCATAGAGATAACCACAATATGGTCTTTACCGGTATACGTAGAGGTGATCTTTACATTGTTGATTTCACTAAAAAGGCTCAACCTAGAACTTGCTTAATTGCTAAATCTTCTAAAGGTAGGTTGTGGCATAGAAGGTTAGGTCATGTGGGCATGTGAAATCTTGATAAGCTAATTAAAGGTGATCATATCCTTGGAGTAAAAGATGTTATATTTGACAAGGATAGATTGTGCAGTGCTTGTCAAGCAGGAAAACAGGTTGGAGGAAGCCACCCCGTGAAGAACATCATGACCATGAGAAGACCGCTCGAGCTACTTCATATGGATCTCTTTGGTCCCAATGCCTACAAAAGTCTCGGTGGAAACTCATTTGGTCTAGTCATAGTCAATGATTTTTCAAGATTTACGTGGGTGTTCTTTCTTGATGATAAATCGCAGGTCCAAAAGATCTTCAAGAACTTCGCTAGGAAGGCCCAAAATCAATTTGAAGTGAAGATCAAGGAGGTTCGCAGTGATAACGAAACTGAGTTCAAGAACGCAAATGTGGATACCTTTCTTGACGAAGAAGGGATTTCACATGAGTTCTCGACTACGTACACGCCTCAACAAAATGGAGTTGTTGAGAGGAAGAACCGGACTCTTATTGAGATGGCGAGAACGATGCTTGATGAGTACAAGACTCCAAAACACTTTTGGGCGGAAGCGATTCAGGCAGCTTGTCATGCAACAAATCGCTTGTATCTACACAAGCTACTCGGCAAGACGGCATACGAGCTTCTCACCCGTAACAAATCCCAAGTTGGATAGTTTCGGGTATTCGGCTCAAAGTGTTATACTCTTGATAAGCATCGTCATTCTAAATTTGCTCCTAAATATCATGAGGGTTTCCTACTTGGTTATGGCTCAAACTCTCACACTTATCGTGTCTACAATAATTTCACCCGAAAGGTTGAAGAGACAGTAGATGTGAAGTTTGATGAATCTAATGGCTCGCAAGTAGAGCAATTGCCAATTGATGTAGGAGAGAAAGACCCTTCGGAAGCAATCCAAGACTTGTCTATTGGCAAGATCCGTCCAACGGAGGTGAAGGAGAGTACCTCGTCCGTCCAAGTGGAAGCTTCTACCTCACGACAAGGTGAACCAAGAATTGACACGGAAGCATCCACGAGTGGGACACACCAAAATGAAGAAAATGAGGAAGTACACCAAGATGAACCTCATCAACCTCCTTCTCCACCACGAGGAGAGAACGACAACGTCAACAATGAAGAAGGCCAAGAAGAAGGACAAGATGATGAAGAAGATGTTCCACCCCGACCCAAGCAAAAGCTCTCACGAGTTCGAGCAAGAGTCTCAAGAGACCATCCCGTCGAACAAATCTTCAATGATATCCAAACCGGGAGAATCACTCGCTCTAAAACTTGTTTGGCTAATTTTTGTGAACATTATTCATTCATCTCTAGCATTGAACCTATGAAGGTTTAAGAAGCATTGGAAGATCCGGATTGGATAAATGCCATGCATGAAGAGCTACACAACTTTGAGAGAAACCAAGTGTGGACATTGGTCGAGAATCCCGACAACAACCACACATCATCGATACCAAATGGGTGTTTCGCAACAAGCAAGACGAAGATGGCCAAGTCGTTCGCAACAAAGCACGTCTCGTCGCCCAAGGCTACACTCAATTCGAAGGTATGGACTATGGTGAGACGTATGCCCCCGGTGCTAGACTTGAGTCCATCCGCATCTTACTTGCCTATGCTAATCACCATGATATCACCTTGTACCAAATGGACATTAAAAGTGCTTTTCTAAATGGTGAAATTGAGGAGGAAGTTTATGTTAAACAACCTCCCGGCTTTGTTAATCCTAAGAAACCCGACCATGTTTACAAACTTCACAAAGCTCTTTATGGTCTGAAACAAGCTCCTAGAGTGTGGTATAAATGCTTGACCAAGTTCCTTATTGAAAAAGGCTTTGAGATTGGAAAGATAGATTCTACTCTTTTTACTAAAAGGGTTAATGGTGAATTATTTGTGTGCCAAATTTATGTTGATGATATCATATTTGGTTCGACTAACCCCCATTTTAGTGAAAAGTTTGGGAAGCTAATGTCGGAGAAGTTTGAGATGTCTATGATGAGTAAACTCAAGTTCTTTCTTGGTTTGCAAATCAAGCAAACTAAGGAAGGCACCTTTGTTTCTCAAACAAAGTACACCAAGTACTTATTCAAGAAGTTCAACATGCAAGAATGCAAAGGTATGAATACACCCATGCCAACTAGTGGACATCTTGACTTGACCAAGGATGGCGAGCCAGTTGACCAAAAGGTTTACCGTTCTATGATTGGTTCATTGTTATATCTATGTGCCTCCCGACCCGATATTATGCTAAGTGTGTGCATGTGTGCACGATATCAAGCGCCCCCCAAAGAATGTCATCTTAAGGCTGTGAAAAGGATAGTGAGATACTTAATTCATACACCAAATTTTGGCATTCGGTATCCTAAGTGGTCTTATTTTGATTTTGTTGGCTACCCTGATTCGGACTATGTCGGTGACAAGGTTGATAGAATGTCCACTTTGGGTACTTGTCAATTTCTTGGTAGATCTCTTGTGTCTTGGTCCTCCAAGAAACAAAACTCGGTATCCTTATCCACCGCCGAAGCGGAATACATTGCCGCCGGTTCATGTTGTGCTCAATTACTTTGGATGACCCAAACTCTTAAAGATTATGGGATCTATATGAAACATGTTCCATTGCTTTGTGACAATGAAAGTGCTATTGAGATTACTCATAATCCCGTGCAACATTCTCGAACTAAGCATATTGAAGTTCATCATCATTTCATTCGAGATCATGTTGCTAAAGGGGACATTGATCTTAAGCATGTTCGTACCAATAAGCAAATGGCGGATATATTCACCAAACCGCTTGATGAGAAAGTATTTTGCCGTTTGAGAGGTGAATTGAACATCATTGATGCTTCAAACTTGGAGTAGAAACTCCATTTGGATACATGCAAGGCATGAGCCTTTGACTAATCCTTGATATTTCTCTTATGATGATGATCATATGTCTTGGATATATTTGCACCCTTGCATGCTATCTAACCCTTGTAGGTACTTGGATGAATCAAAATCTATGAGATTGCAAATCACTCACATCTTGAGCAATCTCTACATCACCAAGTCACTACAATATTGTGGTAGAAGTCAAGGAAGCATGAAACCCTTCAACATATCCTTTGACAATTTCTTTATATCAAATTTCATTTGGTGTCAAATTCATGATTGTCATTTTGGATACACAAGTGCTCTTCCTTGCAAGACTAATCCATGTAGGTAGATGAACTCAAACTACAAGTGGTGCTCCCAATCATTGATGAGATACATCAACCTTGAGCATCCCACACAAGTTCAACTACATGATCAAGTTCAACGCCACCACCCAAGGTATGTCATTCCATCTTAGAGAAGCTTTACCCCAAGTCATGGGTCAAAGCAACTCAACAAGATGCAAATACATCAAAATGCTTAAACGAAAAATGGTAACCCCATTTTGAGCTTAAACGATGAGTATGACCTACGATCAATGTTCTCACTTGACTCCTCAGTCAATATACTCTAACATAGGTGACTTTGTCACCGACCAATTCTAGATGAAGTTCTCTAGTGTTTCTCTGTATTCTTGCATTTATCTCTTGCATATTTGTTCCCCTTCCTTATTCAAAAAAAACTTCATCTAGATTTTTTTCCTTTCTTTGTTCTGCATTTCCTGCATCTAATTCATTGCAAATCCTTCAATTAATTCCTTGCAAATCTTTGTGAGATCTTATTTGCCTAGTGAGCTGAGATGACAAATGTTCTTTCTGTGTTGAACTCGGACACACCGATTTGTCTCTTTCGGTCAAACCGAATCACTTCGGTGCTACCGAAGAAACAACTCGGTGTTACCGATTTCAATGCTGAGAAGACAATTTGCCATTTGCATCCTGCATATTTGTTCCAGCTCCACTCAATGATTCTTGTCCTCTACCTGCATCACATTCTATATGATGCTTTGTTATGTGACTCAAGGACCAAACCTATTCGACTCACATTCCATAAGACCCTTCTTGGAAATTGATGTCAAAGGGGGAGAGAGAGCTCACATCAAAGCTTAATCACATCAAGGGGGAGAGTGCTTAATCACATCAAAGAGTCCCAGACGGTTGGTATTCAAGAGGAGAGAAGTCACATGTCTTTAAGAGGGGAAAGACATGTTAGTTTGTGTTATGATTATTGTGCTCTGTTTTGTTGTGCTCTGATTTTCTTTTCCCTATGTTCTCCCATTATCCAATATAAGATACAGGGGAGAAAGACTTCTAAGGGAAGGAAATCTTCGAATTCGTTGCATATCTTTACCTTTGGGGACATGTCTATATCAAATAGAGTACTTAGTACTCATTCTCTACATGTCATCCCAGTCTTGGTACTCTTGTGGTTTACTGTTTGCTCTAATAAGTAGATGTCTCTGTGTTATCTAACCTTGTTTACTCAGGTTCATCTCTTCCAAAGCCAGCTCAAGACCACAAGGTAAGTATATGCATCACACTCACGTGCATGATGATCTCTTACTGATGTACATATTGTTTGCAAGAAGGACTCGTGAACATGAAGGTACACTTCCTTTATCCACATCATTTGCTCTGATGCATATAGCCAAGATACATGTAACTCATTGCTTGATCTGTCATGCTTATGCATTCACATGCTCTTATATTCCATATTTACATGATTGCATACATGTAGGGGGAGCCTATGCATGTTACATGTTCTTCGAAAGCTTTACTTGCTAATCTTTATATCTTTATCTAAAGCTTTGATATATGTTGTCATCAATTACCAAAAAGGGGGAGATTGAAAGCACAAGTGCACCCTGGGTGATTTTGGTAATTAATGTCAACATATCTCTTGTTGGACTAATACTTCTATCTAGTATATTTCAGATGAGTTCAACGTGGAGTGGCGTGGACAAGAGGATGTGGAACCCCTTCAAAATGCTATGGACACATATTGGCTCAAGCTCAAGACTCTACATTTTCATTTTAGTGATCCAAGATCACACTGAGTCCATAGGAAAAGCCAATACTATTAAAAGGGGATGAGGTGTTGCTTAATGGCTTGCTTGCTCAAAGTGCTTAGTGATATGCTCCAAAGCCCTCAACCACTTTCTCATATCCACATATGTCCCAAACCTAAAGTCAAACTCGGCCCCACCGATTTGATCTATCCGGCGCCACCGAGTTCACTTGACATAGCCACTGCCAGACACCCTAATCAGTTCGGTCTCGCCGATGGGATCTCAGTCTCACCGAGATGGGCTTGCAAACTCTCCGTTACCTGTTGCAATTATTTTGGTCCCACCGAGTTTGCTTGACCAACTCTTTGTTTAGCTTATTACCAAAATCAGTCTCACCGAGTTTGTGTAATCGATCAAACCGAGTTGAGGTTATGCCCTAACCCTAATGAAATCGGTCCCACCGAGTTTGTGTAATCGATCAAACCAAGTTGAGGTTATGCCCTAACCCTAATGAAATCGGTCCCACCGAGTTTGTGTAATCGATCAAACCGAGTTGAGGTTATGCCCTAACCCTAATGAAACCGGTCCCACCAAGTTGACATGTCGGTCCCACCAAAATCCTAACGTTCACATTTTGAACTAAATCGGTCTGACCGAGTTTCATGATTCGGTCCCACCGAGTTTGGTAAACTGTGTGTAACGGCTAGATTTTGTGTGGAGGCTATATATACCCCTCCACCCACTCTTCATTCGTGAAGAGAGCCATCAGAACGTGCCTGCACTTCCAGCATACATTTTCTGAGAGAGAACCACCTACTCATGTGTTGAGACCAAGATATTCCATTCCAACCACAAGAATCTTGATCTCTAGCCTTCCCCAAGTTGCTTTCCACTCAAATCATCTTTCCACCAAATCCAAATCTGTGAGAGATAGTTGAGTGTTGGGGAGACTATCATTTGAAGCACAAGAGCAAGGAGTTCATCATCAACACACCATCTATTACCTTTTGGGGAGTGGTGTCTCCTAGATTGGTTAGGTGTCACTTGGGAGCCTCCATCAAGATTGTGGAGTTGAACCAAGGAGTTTGTACGAGCAAGGAGATCGCCTAATTCGTGAAAATCTACCCTAGTGAGGCAAGTCCTTCGTGTGTGGAGCCCTCCGTGGACTCACACAATCGTTACCCTTCGTGGGTTGAAGTCTCCATCAACATGGATGTATGATAGCACCACCTATCGGAACCACGCCAAAAATCTTCATGTCTCCAATTGCGTTTGCACACTCCAATCCATCCCTTTACATTCTTGCAACTTGCATGCTTTACTTTCCGCTGCTCATACACTCTTGCCATGCTTGCTTGAAATGTATTGTGAATGTTTAAACTTGTGCTAAAACTCCACCTTAACTTGAAGAAATTAAAAACTGCTACTTTTCTTTGTTGAGGGTCTAATCCCCCCCCCCTCTAGACACCTCTTCTCGATCCTTTCACTATGCATAGGTGAATTAATGAAAAGAGGTTGAATTTGTACCTTGTATTTCTGCCTCATTAGATTGAACAGGCCAGCTTCCATGTCACGACTTGTATGCAAGCGGCTCAGATAGCCTGCATGCGACTCGGCGGGGTTAAATTGTGCATAATCTTGAAGGTCCATGCTAAGCTTGCCCTTGTTAGCGGCCGGTGGCTCTTCTTTGGCACTATGCTTGGCCAAGACTATGGGATTTCCCGGCTCTGTGTAGCCAGTACCGGTGATGATGAGATCTTCAGTATTCTTCTCGAGGGGGATTTTGGCAGCCGACTTCGGAAGAGATGGCTACTTGGGACTTGGCGGGTCTTGACGAGCAGTCGGATTGATTTCAGTGTGCAGTGGTTCTGAGACTGTGATATCAACTTGCGGTGGCGGGTCATTGATAAGACTGTCAGGATTTTCAGACGCCTCAGTTGCTACTGGCGTTTGTTTCTCCGGCTCAACAGTTTGGGGATCTTTGGAAGAACCGCCCACCCTTCTGTTTCTTGCCTGCTTTTGCCACACCACTGCAACAAGAGAACAAGAATTTGTAAATATGTTATTGCAAGTTATTTATGAAACAAGTACAAATACTTACCTAGGGGCAACTTTGAAGACAGGCATTTGAGTTTCTGAAGAGTCGCCAGGCGATGGAGGTGTGCCCTGATAATTTGAGTTGGAAGGTTTGAGAGGCCGACGTATAAGACCGGCTAATGGATAAAGGGTTGGATTATGAGGCACCTCATTACGGCGTTTGCGATGAACAGGAGTATTGGGCAAGCCGAAGTTGAGGTCTTGGGAACCGTCACTTCGGGTGGTACGTCTTGAATCATGTTGTTGCTTCTTCAAAATAAAGTTGGGGTCCAAATGAGCAAGAGGATGAGAAAATCTTACTTTCCGGATGACCCACCGGGCTTTCTTTCTTGGCAAAGGATTTGAGTCGGAGGAGACAGGTATTACCTCTATTGCATTTGCCTGGCTTGTCTCTGCATCATCCTGTGAAGAGTCGGCATCAATAAGTTGCATAAAAAGATAACCAAGGGAATCGGTTTCTACCTCCGAGTCGTCCAGCTTGAGAAGGTCTTCTGCTGTTTGCTTTTTACGGCGACCTGAAGCATCGGTCTTGGCCTTTGGTTTCTTGATCGGGGTCGCAGCTTGCGGTTTCTTGGTCCAGAAGGCGGAGTCAGCCTGTATAAGTATAAAAAGAGATTAAAACAAGGCACAAGGCAGAATTAACTTGCATTGAATATAATGAAGGGAAACACTTAATTGTGGAGCCGGGTTTTGTTTATAAAATGGTGACAGGCCAACTTTATTGCAGTTCTCCTAAGACTCGCCAAGAAGGGACCTCATGGTTTTAAAGACTTCTTCGGCAGTAAAGTTGTCTACCGTGAACCGTTGAGGGTCATTTGCTTCGCCAGAATATTCATACATTAAGCCGGAGCGGAGGCTTAATGGAAGTATCTTCCAAGAGACCCAGCATCGGGTCAATTCAACTCCAAGTAACCTATGAGCTAACAAGGCTTTAGCCCTGGAGAGGAATGGGAGGGCCACGACATGCTCTTCTGGAATAGTCTTGCTTGGCGGGTCAAAATTCAGAGGAAGACGGTCAGCTCTAAACACGGGCAAAGGATTTCTGTGGCTGGAGCGGTGTTTTTACAGTAGAACCAAGTAGTTACCCATCCCTTGGGGTGATTGGGTAAGACGGTGGACGGGAAGCTATTGTCTCCCCGTCTCTGAATGGAGATTCCACCTAGCTCTTGACTCGGGCCGTTTTTGCATTCAGTCTGACGGTTTATATAACAGAACTCCTTGAAGAGGGGGACTGTGGGTGCTGTTTGAAGATAAACTTCGCAGATGATTTGGAAATGGCAAATATTGGACACTGAGTTTGGCCCTATATCTTGAGGGTGCAGATTGAAATAGTGAAGGAGATCGCGGAAGAATTTAGACCCGGGTGGATTAAACCCTCTGAGTATGTGATCAATAAAGACAACAATCTCATCTTTTGTAGGAGTAGGGATTACTTCCCCATTGCTGACCCGCCATCCAATTTCTTGCTGAGTCGCCAATAAGCCTTGGCTTACATAATCATCAAGGATGTTTTTAGTGACCAGAGAGCATTCCCGATTTGAAGGAAATATGCCCTAGAGGCAATAATAAAGTTGTTATTTTATATTTCCTTATTCATGATAAAGTTTTATTATTCATACTAGAATTGTATTGATCGGAAACCTTAATACATGTGTGAATACATAAACAAACATTGTGTCCCTAGTGAGCCTCTACTAGACTAGCTCGTTGATCAAAGTTGGTTAAGGTTTCCTAACCATTGACATGAGTTGTCATTTGATAACGGGATCACATCATTAGGAGAATGATGTGATGAACAAGACCCATCCGTTAGCTTAGCATAATGATCGTTCAGTTTTATTGCTATTGCTTTCTTCATGTCAAATACATATTCCTTCGACTATGAGATTATGCAACTCCCGGATACCGAAGGAATGCCTTGTGTGCTATCAAACGTCACAACGTAACTGGGTGATTATAAAGATGCTCTATAGGTATCTCCGAAGGTGTTTGTTGAGTTGGCATAGATCGAGATTAGGATTTGTCGCTCCGAGTATCGGAGAGGTATCTCTGGGCCCTCTCGGTAATACACATCATAAGTTTGCAAGCAAACGACTAAGGAGTTGGTCACGAGGTGATGTATTATGAAACGAGTAAACAGACTTGCAGGTAATGAGATTGAACTAGGTATGAAGATACCGACGATAGAATCTCGGGCAAGTAACATATCGATAGACAAAGGGAATTACGTACGTTGTCATAACGGTTCGACCGATAAAGATCTTCGTAGAATATGTAGGAGCCAATATGGGCATCCAGGTTCCGCTATTGGTTATTGACTGGAGAGGTGTCTCGGTCATGTCTACATAGTTCTCGAACCCGTAGGGTCCGCACGCTTAACGTTCGTTGATGATATAGTATTATATGAGTTATGTGATTTGGTGACCGAATGTTGTTCGGAGTCCTGGATGAGATCACTGACATGACGAGGAGTCTCTAAATGGTCGAGAGGTAAAGATTGATATATAGGACGATGGTATTTGGACACCGGAAGTGTTTCGTTACGTACCGGGAAGAAATCGGGTCACCGGAAGGGGTTCCGGGCACCCCCAGCATGTATATGGGCTTAATGGGCCAAGGGAGGGACAGACCAGCCCACGGGGGGCTGGTGCGCCCCTTTCCCTAGCCAAACAGCCCTAGGGAAGGAAAAGGGGAGGGCTAGCCCCTCTTGCGGGGGCGCCACCCTCCCCTGCCTTTCCCCCACTCCTATACATGGCAGGGGGCGCCACCTTGGGAGAGACCCCAAGTAGGATTCCTTCTACTTGGGCGCCCCCCTTGGCTGCTCCTCCCTCCCCTCCCACCTATATATACATGGGTAGGGGGCGCCACACAAGGACGCAACATTGTCTTAGCCGTGTGCGGCGCCCCCGTCCACCGTTTACTCCCTCGGTCATATTTTCGTAGTGCTTAGGCGAAGCCCTGCGGAGATCACTTCACCATCAACGTCACCACGCCGTCGTGCTACCGGAACTCATCTACTACCTCGCCGTCTTGCTAGATCAAGAAGGCAGAGGACGTCACCGAGCTGAACGTGTGCAGAACGCGGAGGTGTCGTGCGTTCGGTACTAGATCGTTTGGAGCGCGAAGAAAGTTCGACTACATCAACCGCGTTGTGAAACGCTTCCGCTTACGGTCTACGAGGGTATGTAGACACACTCTCCCCCTCGTTGCTATGCATCTCCATGGATAGATCATTGTGTCTGCGTAGAATTTTTTTGCTTTCCATGCAACGTTTCCCTACACAATTGACTACTGTCATTTTTTGGCGGTTAAAAGAACTATGGTCTGGAAACATAAGGGTGAAGCTATTATCAAGATAAGAACAATATATTGCATTAAATACAGAGGCATGAATCTGCAGCATATTGGTGGATTACAAGTTCATGATTAAGCCGGCCAGTGGTTGGCGGGTTATCAAGTTAAATCGCCCTGTCAATAGTGGGCGGGGGAGTTATTTATAGATCTAGAATTAATGAAATTCTGTTAAGTACGAGACAAACAAGTTTCGCATATGTTTCCTATAATTTTGGATCTACTGCAGCTGTGAAAATGAACATTAATTGCTAAACCTAAAACATGGCAGTGGAAGAACATGTAAGCTGGGATTGAATCTCAGGAAGAAGGGGTGCATCTATGATTTGAGGCAAATACCAAGACTACTATCGCAAGGTTTCAGCATCGTTTTTTGGATTGAACTAAGCGGCATGGTGAATGAATTGTGATGAACTTGGACAAACAGGACGAACTCTGACGAACCCTATGAACGGAATCAATCTAATGTGGATCTGGGTCAAGGGAAGAGCTTTACCTGGATGCTTGATTGAAGAGCGGAGGAGCGCCGCGATCTCTGGTCAAAGTCAGGTTGATGCAACGGCCTGGTTGGAGTCGTTGGTGAGGAACAACGGCGGCGGAACTCCAGCGGCGGCGGACGACGCAAGGAGGAAGAAGAAGAAGAGAGAAGGGCGGGGTAAAAGTGAAAAGAGGGGACCCCCCGTCCCTATTTATAAGGAGACAGTAAAATGACATGCACGGAAATCGAGGATGCATATGATTATCTCAAACAGTGCAGGCGCCTCCATTCTTGGATGGCCAGTTAATGCAAAAGATCCGTTGTGATGTCATGGATTTTTTATGAGTTTACTTCGCGTGACGTCATGGCGGGTTACAGTGTTTTATTCAAGGTTAAGCTTTGGAAAGATGACTCGCCAACTGAAGCAGTGAAGATTGACATGAACATGTTCAAATCAATCTGGGGCCTAATGTTGGGGATATAACCCCGAGGTGTGACCCGCCCAGGAGGGGCCGGGTTACACCGTTGGCGACTTAATATGAAGAAGGCCCAAGAGGCCCAAGAAGACGAAGCAGGAAGACGGCGGCTTAAGAGGCGGCCCTGGTGATGGCCCAAAACCCGGAAGTGTGAGCCGCCCGGTGATGACTTGTCTGGTAAAGCAAGGCGACTTAGAAACCTAGCTGGTCACGTTTGTGTGATCCGGCTCGGACTCTTGTAAGCCCCGGTGCCTCGACCTGTGTATATAAAGGTGAGACCCGGCAGCGGGTTAACTCAAGAAACAACTAGTCGATAGCTAGGTCAAGCGTGATCGCTCCCTTGTAATCGATATTCAAGCAATACAACTAGAAGCGGGACGTAGGCTTTTACCTCATTGCGAGGGGCCGAACCTGGTAAACCTTGGTGTCCTTTGTCACTTTCAACCCCTTCGAGTTAACCTACGTTGCGATGGATCCACACCTAATTCTTTTCACAAGGGCATATGCCATGTTAAATCCACGACAGAAGGCCCGACGTTTCCTTGATGTAACCGACTATATGTAAACCCTAGTACCCCTGGTGTCTATATAAACCAGGGGGATTAGTCCGTAGAGGCTAGGAGAACAATCCCCATCCTACTAGTTAGGGTTTAGTTCCTCTGATCTCAAGGTAGATCAACTATGTAACTCCCATATACACAAGCAATAAAATCAAGCAGGACGTAGGGTATTACCTCTTAGAGAGGGCCTGAACCTGGGTAAATATTGTGTTTTGCGTCCCTTGTTTCCCATCGATCCAAGATCCACAGTTTGGGACCCCCTACCAGAGATCCGCCGGTTTTGACATAGACATGGGGGAGAGGTCCTCGGCCTAGCCCATGGTTGGGGGCCGACGTGGTTAGCACCCCATAGCCCAGGACACCATCAACGACCGCCACAGTTGATAGCTAGGAAGAGTAGAACATGGGGGACAACCGCCGCTTTGGTCCCAGGAAGGCCACCGCCAACATCTTGTCGGGCCTCACGGGCACAGCCAGTGTGCTTGTCCTAATCTTTGCGGAGGCTATTACTATTCTTCCCCTCCTACTGAAGCTTCATTTCCCGAGGCTTACAACCGCCTGGTGAGGGTGAGCTTGCTGCCAAACATGGATAGAATGTCGTGAGAAACGGGCGTCACCGTGGACGGTGATCATTTATGCTAGGTTAGAATTGCATAGGCTGATATAGTTTTGTAGAAGTATGTCCAAAATGTAAAGATTTTCGTCTGGTTTATATGAAAAATTATCTGGGTTGCATGTAATTCGTCCGATTTGTTGAAATGCGTTTTGAAATGTATGCGAGCATGGTTGGATGGCCGACTCCCGCACCAATGTCCGTGGACCTATCTTGTTCAGTCGGTGATGGATACCGGGGTCGGCGTTGGAAATGTTCGTATTTCCCGAAAGTCATCTTCCGCTCATGAGCTCATTTGAGCTCGCGATGGATAGTAAAATCCAAAAAAATTTGGGAAAAATCAAGTGCTTTAAAAATTTCGTCATGAAATGACATTCATGGAAGTCGTATAAAAAATCAACACTCCACAATGCTTTCAAAAACAACACTTCTGAAGCATCATTTTTTTTTGGCCATGACTTGCATGAATGTCATTTCATAATGAAATTTTGTGAGCACTCAAAACATTTGTCAATGCTTGCGCAAAGAAAAATCAAATGTTCTTGAATTCGTTTCCATTTTTTTTTAAGATTTCCTGTTCACCCGAGCTCAGGCTCAAAAACACCACACCACTTACGTCCTTTGTTTATTTCACCAGCAGTACACTGTACATGAAGCTGACGAACGGGCCACAGTTAAAAAATCTCGGAACACTCCTCGTAAATATAAAATCAAAAAAATCTCGAAGCACGCACAATCACCAAATTGGTTCGAGGAAACAACAGCGTCAGGAACGGGGACAGGATTGTGCAGGCATGTCAGTTGGCAGGTCGTGCTTTGGGTGAATGAATGGTGGGTCACCCACCCGCATCATCGCATGCGACAGAGATGCCCTCATCAGGACCAATGGACGCACAGGCCTTAGTTGTACGTGTGCTCCCATGTGACCCCGCTCGCCCGCGCCATTAAACAAAACTAAACTGCCCTACCTACACGGAGCGGGTGTGTGCGGCTCCGAGATCAAGATAACTCGAGCCCTTGGTTGGCCTGCCCGTAACGCATGGCATGTCACGTGTTCTAGGGATCATCTAGCAGTGGCAGGCGCTCTTGAAGAGAAATGGAAGGGCCGGCTGAGGCACTGCCAAGCGTTTACCGGATGCGAACGAAGACAAGCCACTATCATTGGATTCGAAATAATAAATACTAATAAAATCTCTTTATTCCATTATTTCCGGCCATATCAAATCTGGCAAAGCAAAGTTGATAGAAGCTGCGGTCCTACAAACCAAACCATCATTATCATTGGATTCGAAATCAACTTTCTGCCTCCCGTGCAGTACAGTCCGGAGTGCGGACGTTGGCTTGGCTCATCAGTTGCATGGGATACGGCACACGCAAAGTGAAAGCGACCTTACGTTCAGTAGGAGGAAGAGTTGCTGCATGAGCGCAAGGGATGGCCAAAGTCGCAACGGGAAACAAACAGTAATCACCTCCACTGGATGTACCGTGTGGACTACGGAAAGCCGCGCAGGAAATCAGGAACGAATCGCATGAAATTCAACCGGATCTCCTTTTATTATGTGGCATACATACCGGAAGTTTGTTTTGTGCTAGACTTGTAAGCAAAGCCGACTTGCACGCACCGCTCAACACTGAGGACCAGCTATCAGTATCACGCAATGTAGCAGTTCAAAACAAAGTATTTGTATGGAAAACAGTACTGGAATCTGCCAGCAAACGTGCAGGAAATGCAGCTAGTTCAAACGACTCGGTCACCACCGACTCACCGCTCGTCTAGTTGCAGCTTTAGGATCTACGATTAGGACAACATATAATCTTCTTAAGTTTCCAAGAATACCCTCGGCTTTTCCGGGCACGCGCATCTTCCGGAAGGAGACCAGAAATTCGTACTGTGAGCATTCGCATCATTCACTCTCAAGGGACGGAAAACTGAAAATCTTCCTCCTACGTTCTCTCGAGGAAGCCGTGTTGATGTGCTTTTCTTTTGAGAGTACCCACACTGCACTCCTTATTCACAGTAAAGATACAACAACTCTCAGTGTCTCACCACAACCCATGAGCAGCAAGCCCCACTAGAGCAGCGCACTACTCGACTACTCACAAATATCTAGAGCCCACGGTTTTAGATAATTGAAAAGGAGCAAAGTCAAATCCAATTCATTGACCTCACACTGCCGGTCAATGGCGGATCCAAGAATTGAACTTAGCTGAAGCGAAACATTTAAGGTCTAGAAATTTTAGGGTACAAATGCAAATCTACACAATCAAAACTCATGAAATTCAACCATTGAAAAGAGAAGTCTTAAAAACTAATAGCATAAACGCTTGCCGCTTGAAATGTTCACTGATGCACCATACGCGTCTACGGGTGAACTGAATCTCTTTTCAGGATTGAGAATGACGACACAGCTTGGAGGTCTTTTTGACAGGCTAAGCATCCAAAATTTGATTCCACGAGAAGCGTAAAATGAAATGATTATATAACCCGAAAAGCCAAAAAACCGAAAACGCGTAAAGAAAATGAAATGCAAAGGAAGCGTCCAACACATACATGTGGCGACGCGCACCACTTGGTGTGCTCGCATGCCAAGAAAGTGATCCTTGCGGGAGCATGCCTTTAGTTTTTTTTTTTTTGAGAAATCTCGCTGTCTTTATTCATTCACAGGGAAGGTCATAGGTACACGGGTTGGGTCATGAGGGGTGCCCAACCAAATATGACGACCTACGCCTAGCTTACAAGCAAATTTAGCGAGATTATGAGCCTCGAAATTAAAGTTCCTACGCTCATGAATAAAAGAGCTAGAGCTAAAACTATTACAATGACTCAATATTTCATGCACAATTGACGCATTGGGGCCTCCGGTACCCCTGTTGATGTCATTTACCACCTCCTGGCAATCCGAAGCCATGCAGATGTTCCTGGCCGCCAGGTCGTCGGCGAGTGCTAGTGCCTCCCGACAAGCACATGTCTCCAGAAGTAGGGGATCCCTCGTGTGGCGGGTAAGCTTTTAGTAGTTGCTCCCGCCAACACGCATCCATCGCTCCCCCCACGCGCCCTTTGGACCAGCCCATTTGTGAATTCAAAAAATATTCATGAAAACTTAAAAAGTAGATGTTCAGAAATTTCAAAAAATGTTCACGAATCTAAATAATTATTCCAAAAATTTAAGCGAAAATCATCGATTCATTCGAAAATTGTTCATGCATTTCAAAAAATAATCATCAAAGAAAAAAAAGTTCATGAATTCCAAACATTGTTTCCAAATTTAAGAAAATGCTCATGAGTTCTAAAAAATAGCAAATTCGAAAAAATGTTCAAGATTTTAAAAACTATTTTCGCGAATTAGTAAAAAAATATTCATGATTTAAAAAATAAAATTTCACGATTTTGAATGATGTTCAAAACATTAAAAATAAAAATATGTAAATGAAAAATAAAATAAAAGGAAGAGAAAAAAAATGAAAAGAATGGAAATCCAAAATAAAGAAGGAAAAAATAACCAAAATGGATAAAGGCAGAGTGTGGCGTGGCCTGGGGGTTTTACACACTAGGTCGCTATTTCACGACCTACACGCCAAAAAGGACTTGTGTGGGCGAGGTACTATGAATTGTGTCGATAATTACGATGACAACCAGAATTTCTCAATAGTTGGCAGGGCCAGGCCCTGCTCGCCCGCGAGAACTATATCTCGCGAGAAACCAGAGTACCCCCTTCCCCCCCCCCCTCCCGCCCCCGCGTCGCTCCCGCAGGGGCGACTCAGGCGGCGATAACCTAGCCCGCCGCCAGCCTCCCCTCCCCTCCTCTCCTCTCCCTCGCCGCCACCGGAGGGGGTCGCCGGAGCACCGCGCGTCCGCCCGGGGAGGGTGGTGGCGAGGATCTGTTCCGCCCTGTCTCGTGCAGGGGGCTTTGGAGCCGAGGCGGCGGCCTCGGGTGGTGGAGCGACGGCGACCTCAGCAAGCGGCCGTCGCTAGTGCGGGCCGTCCTCCTTGGCCGCGCGGGTGGCAAGGCGGCGGCGGGTGGTGGCTGTGGGGCGCGGTGGCCGCGGGGGCGCCCGTCCCGGATCTGACGCCTCCGTCTCCAACCCTTTCGGCCCCTGTCAGATCTGGTCTCCGGCTGGCCCAGGCTGCCGGCGCCGTGTCTGTGCTAGGGGTGGGGAAGACGTGGAGCCCGGAGAAATCCATGGCTGGCTCTGCCGGCCACGACGACGGCGACGCCTGAGGGCGCCGTCTCCTACTTGTAGGCACCGTCAAGGTTATCCCTTTCCCCCTCTGCCTCGTTCCCCTGCTCGTATACCGGGGTGAAAACCCAAATCCCTTTGGATTGGGCGGCAGCGACGCTCGCGGCGCCGTCACCCCCATGGTGGTGCCGCCTTCGGTGAGTTTGGGGCGGTGGTGAGTCCGATCTGGTTGGTGGGCGTCTGGCGGCGACATGGTTGGAGCTGGTGGGCGTTTGGCAGCTTCGTCTCCATGTTCAGTCCAGTGGCTCCACTCCATTGTTGCTCTGTCATCGGCAGCCCCACCGTGCTTTTGCTTCTCCTTGCGTGTTGGTTCCCTCCCAGTGCCATTTTGCCCTTCGTTGAGCTCGGCGACGCGTGTTGATGGTGCTCTGGTATGGCATTTCGTGTGGCCATGGCGTCGGGTGTACACCTTTGCTCTTGGGAGAGCGTTCTCATCGTCCGACGGATCGGCGCCTCGTGCCAGGCGAGGGGCTAGGGAGCCCCTTTCGGAGATGTAGGAGGTTGTCGCCGATTCGGCCGGAGCCCATGGAGCTGCCATCGTCACCCCCGCTTGCTAGCTGGGTCTCCTCAAGGTCAGATGGTGTCTCGGTGGGGTGGATCGCACTCGGTGGAGGGCTTCAACGTCTCCAAGCTGGTCTTGTTCTTTAGATTCTGCATCTTTGCTTGTAGATGGTAGGAAGCCTATTAGCTGTTAGCACAACACTCTTGTACCCTTTTAGCTGTTTTCTGTGTTCGTCTCTGTACTTGGTGCTTGTTGTAATCCTGGCCGGTTGATGGCTTTGTTAATTCAAAGCCGGGCTCGTCCTGAGCCTTCGCTCTTAAAAAAAGAACTATATCTCGCCTGACGCGAGGTGGTGCATATGGACCGTCCCATCAGTGTAGGTTCGCTGGTTATAAGGTTTGCTCGGCTTCGTTTTTCTTCACGGTTTCTCCTTTGTTTTCTTCAGTTTCTTTTTGTTTCATGGCTTTTCTTGGTGTTTTATTTTTTCTTCTTCACAAATTTATTTTCTTTGTTTCTCACTGGTTTCCTTTGTTTTTTGCTGGTTTTCTTTCATTTTTATTTCTTTCTTTGTTATACTTTGCTTTCTTTCTTCATTTTCTTTCGTTTTTATCTTTGTTTGTTTTATCATTTTTTAACGCATGTCTACTTTTCCTTGGTACACAATATACATTTTCAGTGTGCATGTGAAACTTTTTTTATACACGCTAACATTTTTTCAAATACATGATGTTCATTTTCCTTTTAATACATCTTTTGAACACTTTTTTTGAATACATGGTTAACACTTTTTCAAATACAGAAGTCTACAGTTTTCATATACACCAGGCACAATTTTTAATACATTATTAATATTTTTAAAATACATTATCAATATTTATTCGAATATATGTTTTGATGCCTATTTTATTTTTCATACACATTATACATTTTTTCAAATACTTTCTGGCGGTAAAAGGAGCTGCCGCCAGTCCCTACGGCGGCATGGCTCACCTGGCCTCTCCGTTACATAGTGAATCGCTGCAGAGGTGGAAAAGCTGTTATCCAAAAAGCTGCCGCCATCGGCTGTGACGGCAGGTTCTGCCGCCGCTGGCTGTGGCGACATCTGCCACGTGTCGGCTGCCAAACCTGCCGCCATGATGTACGTGTCTTTTTTGTCAATACGGTTCGGATGTGGTCTTTTCTGTCAATACGAAAGTGCAGGTGGACCTATGTGAAAAAAATTCTGGCATGAGGGGTTGACACACTAGGTCGCCAAAAAGGACTTAGTGTCGGCGAAGTACAACGAATTTTGTGTCGATAGTTACAATGACAACCAAAATTTCTCAACAGTTGGCAGGGGCCAGGCCCCTGCTCCCCCGCCAGAACTATATCTCGCCTGACGCGAGGTGGTGCATATGGACCGGCCCATCAGTGTAGGCTTGCTGGTTCTAAGGTTTGCATGGCTTCGTTTTTCTTTGGGTTTTTTTCTTTTTCCTTTTTTTCTTTAGTTTCTTTTGTTTCCATGGCTTTTCTTCGTGTTTTCTTTTTTTCTTGGTCATAACTTTATTTTCTTTATTTCTCACTGGTTTCCTTTGTTTTTTTGCTGGTTTTCTTTCATTTTTATTTCTTTCTTCGTTATACTTTGACTTCTTTCTTCATTTTCTTTCGTTTTCCTCGTTTTTATCTTTGTTGGTTTTATCATTTTTAACACATGTCTACTTTTCCTTGGTACACAATATTTTCAGTGTGCATGTGAAACTTTTTTATACACGTTAGCATTTTTTCAAACACATGATGTTCATTTTCCTTTTAATACATCTTTTGAACATTTTTTTAATACATGGTCAACAATTTTTCAAATAAACAAGTCTATCGTTTTCATATACACCAGGCACAATTTTTAATTCATTATTAATATTTTTCAAATACAAGATCAATATTTATTAAAATATAAGTTTTGATGCCTATTTAGTTTTCATACACATTATACATTTTTGGTACATATAAACAATTTTTATATATGTTCTAACTTTTATCAATTACATGATTAATATTTTTTAGAAACATATATTTTGACATTTGGCTTATAGATCAGGAACATTTTTTATATACACATTTCAAAAAATTTAAATGCATGAATAACTTTTTGAAAATATCTATTTAATTTTATATATCTACTTGTTTCCACACACACCTGGTACATGTTTTTATACATCAACAACAATTCTTTTGTATACGTATTAACTTTCCATTGCATGGTTAACATTTTTTAAACATATATTTATGTCAACTTTCTTTCACACATGTTGTACATTTTTCGTATACATTAAAAACATTTTTTATATATATTTAACCTTTTTCAAATGCATGATTAATATTTTTCTAAAATTATACATAAAGTGATTTATGTATTATACATCTAAGTATTGCACATCTAAGTCATATGTCATTGATTTTACGCGAAGATTCATGCAAACATTTTATTTTATTTATTTATTCTTTCTAGTTTGGTTAAGTTACTTAGGGATTGTTTGGATAGCTAGTTTTTAGAGAAAGGGTTAGCTAAAAATGTGTTTCAGGGCCTAACTAACTAAAACTTTGTTTGGCTAATCTAACTAATCCTTGGATAAGGAAACTTGGTTCTCGTAATACTCAGATTTTGCGTTTTTGAAAAACGGCTCCGAGACATTTTTGTGCAAATGCGTTTGACAAAAACAGGTCCGACTTGCGTTGTGTGGCTTAGATATGCAATACTAACTAGGGTAAAGAAGTTTTGATCAAATCAGTCCATGTCATGTTTCATATTGCCAAGGGGACTCTGCGAGAGCATTACTTCTATCATTTGGCAATTCTGGTGGGGTAGCAAGCAGGGAAGGAGGAAACCGAGCTGGGTAGCTTGGGATATCATGACTCAACCTAAACATCTTGGAGGTCTAGGCTTTCGGGATATGGAAATATTCAACTTAGCTCTTCTTGCACGCCAGGCATGGAGGCTGTTGACAGAGGAGAGGTCCTTGAGTGGCAAGATATTGAAAGCGGTTTACTATCCGAACTGCTCACTACTAGAAGCGAGCTGGGGTCACATCCATCCCAGATATGGCGGGCAATGCTTGATGGCCGCGACATCTTAGCACAGGGAATCATCAGAAGAATTGGGAATGGTGAAACCACCAACATATGGCACCAAAACTGGATCCCCCGAGATAACTTCAAGAGGCCTATAACATCGCTCGTAGCAAACCCGCCTCAGCTGGTGGCTCATCTGATCGATGCAACCAGTTCATCTTGGAACGAGGAGCTGGTTCGGGCGACGTTCACTCATTTTGATGCAGCGGAAATTTTGAAGATGCCGCTATGTACACGGAGGATAGACGATTTTTGGGCTTGGCATGAGGAAAGCCGGGGAGTTTTCTCTGTACGTTCTGCTTACCGCATGTTACTGTGAATAAAACACAGTCGGGAGGCCTGGCTGAATGAGCAAGGTGGATCTTCTACCGTGCAGAGTGAGAGCGATCATTGGAGCAAAATTTGGCACATTGAGGTCCCTCGAAGTTAAAGACATTTGTGTGGCGGCTTGCAAGACAATCCATGCCAACCGGGGAGCTATTGAAACATCGACACATGTCAACTGAAGATACATGTCACCTGTGTGGAGCGAGGGATACTTGGAGACATGCCCTGCTCACGTGCCCGATGGCTGCCAGTGTTTGGGCCCTAGCGCCGGAGGACCTAGTACTTCAACTGGTCGACAAGCAGGAGGAAGGATCTAGAGAGTGGATCTTCGCGCTCCATGATATTCTTGACAGGGATTTGTTCGTGCGGCTGACTGTTACCATATGGGCTATTTGAGGAGCACGGAGGAAAGCGATCTATGAAGATATATATCAATCTCCGCATTCTGTCAATGGCTTCATCACAAGCAACCTTGCTGAAATTCGGGCTATCAACTCCAAATGTAGAAAGCCGGTTGTTCCGTCTATCCCGAGACCAAACCGGTGGCTGGCACCGGAGGAGGGATGCGTTAAGATAAATGTTGATGCTGCAGTTTCAAGCCATGCTAGATATGGTGCAATGGGGGCTGTCTGCAGAAGTTCGGAAGGGATTTTCTTGGGAGCCTCGGTGCTGGTTCTTAGATATATTGCAGATCCACAGACACTGGAGGCGATTGCGATCAGGGAAGCTTTAGCTCTATCGGATGATCTTTACCAAAGACGTGTACATGTGGTTTCTCATTGCAAGGTGGTGGTTGAGGACTTGAAGAAGGAGAACTCATCAGTTTATGCTGCTCTCATACATCACTCTTTAGATTTTGCTTTTTGTAAATTTAGTTATGAGTTTAGAGCTCGAATTTCGAAGCTCACAACTTAGCGAACTATGCCTTTATTTCTCGGGGGTGGCCGCCATGTGTGGGCGGGACACCCTGGAGACCTTTCATCCGTCACTGTAAACATTGTGACGAATTAATAAAAAGCTTCGCGAGGTTGTCTATAAAAAAACTAACTAGGGTACATCTACGGTACTACTAGCTTCTGGCGTTTCCAAAATAAATAAAGTGCCAACTTTGCTCTATAATTTACTGGCATGGAAATCTTTTTTCTTTTTGAATTTGGCTGGGGGGTCAGCATCATACTGTCAGGTAGGTTCATGAGCGGACCAGCTCCTCACGTCTTTACACTTGTGCCTCTCCCAGCTGCCTCGTGGCGCCCAGACCCTTCCAGAGAAAACAAGCATGGCCGATTCCTACGAACAAAAACTCGGCAATCTCTCCACCGCTTCTCTCAGAAGGCCAGAACCCCGCAAAACTCTTGCCCTGTTCCGGCGCGCTGCTTCAGGAACTGAGTTTTGATCACACAAGCCGACGCATGATGGCGCGCAGGCCGGGGGCAGGGGAGGAGAGGCCGTGGAAGCTGGCTGAACATGCGAGGCTGGGGAAAGGGAAGGTGGTGGGCGTGGTGGTGCTGGACGGCTGGGGCGAGGCGCCGCCCGACCCCTTCAACTGCATCCACGTCGCCGACACCCCCACCCTCGACGCCCTCAAGAAGGTATCTGCGTCTCTCTTCTCTCACGCTGCTTCATCGGTTCGGTTCGGTTCGGTTCCTACATGCGGATGCAGATCCTTTGCTTGTGTGGTTGCATGGCAGGGTGCTCCGGAGAGGTGGAGGCTGATCAAAGCTCACGGCACGGCCGTGGGGCTGCCTACGGATGATGACATGGGGAACAGCGAGGTCGGCCACAATGCGCTAGGAGCCGGCCAGATATATGCCCAAGGGTAATGCTCCCGGCTTCCCGCTGTCTACCAATAATATGTGCACATGTTGTGGCTCTTCCCTAACTAGTACTAGTACAAGAGCAATGCTACATCCACGGGCAATTACGTACAGTTTAGTATTATTGCGTAATACTCGTAGGAGGTTTCGTAGGTGTAGTATTATTGCTAGTGCAACCTTCGTCCAGAATTATCTGTCTCTAAAATGAGTGTATCTTCACGTGTTTCAGTGTGTAGATACACTACAGTTAATTCCTGGCGGAGAGAGTACTAGAATAATAAGATTTGCATTGTGTTAGGAAAATTTGGTGAAGCCATACAAGGAGACTTGTTTATTTATCTGCTTAAAGGTGGCTATCTTACTCCTTAGGACCTCTTTGATTCAAAGTTTTTTCATAGGTATTTTAGGAATTTCACTCCTTAGGATTATTTACTGAAATTTCTATTTGCGAGTTATTTATTGCCGAAGAGGAGTCGGGGTGCTATTTATTTCCAAAGAGAGTCGGGTAGTACTCGACCTCGGGAGCATACACATGAGATTTGTAGGAATTTCCCTAAGTGGGTTGAGATTTGTAGGAATTTCCCTAAGTGGGTTGTTTGATTTGTAGTAGTATTGAATCCTATTTATCAAGCATTTTCTCAGTGATTTCCATGCGTAACATTTCAAAGAAAGTTTTAGGTTTGCTCGAACCTCTTAGAAAGAATCCTTTATTTTCTTATAGTACAATCGATCATTTTTTGGTACACAATCATTCATGTAGGATTCGAGTTTGCCTGACATTCCAAATTTGTGTTCTTTTTCTACTACTTTGTTTTTGGGATCTTGCGAATAGTTAACAGAGCCAGCGACACTACAGTGGTAATAGTGATAATAAACTATGTAAAAGGGGTATTTACTTGCTAGTAATAATTATAATAAACACTTCATAAAGGAATTTGAATAAACACTTCTTAGGCATACCGCTTCCCAGAGCGACCCCGGACGGTTGTCATCGGCAGATCTCATGGCCAAAGGGCCTGGTTGAGCTGATGATCGCTCACTGGCTGGTCGGATTGTGCTACAGTTTAGGTGGCTGCTACCGACGGCTTGTACCAGCGAAGTCGGGTTGCGGCGGATTCGTCTGCCACGAGGGCCCTGGACATGGGCTACTATCGACGGCAGATCTGGTCTGTACTCTCTGCTGCGAGCTGGACCATGGATTCGGTGTGGTGGGCGCGCTGGGCTACTACACATGAGGTGTGCGGCGGGCTCGGCGTGAAAGCAATCCTCTTTGATCTGGCCATTGGCGAGTTCCGGACGTCTCCTTTGAAGAAAACAAGGACTGGCGTATATGGCGCTCTTTGGACACCTTGATTGGACAGGGGTCGGTCGTGTGCACCCGAAACATCAGCATAACCAGCTTCACCGGGGTATCGCAAAGCTCTGTTTTTGTTGACACATTAGGACATGTCTGCACCAAGATTTCCAAAGTTTCAACACACGCGGAGAATGCCATGGTATGATTGGACGACCTGCAAATGACGAAGGTGGGGTCTTTGATGCGATGAAGACCTTTCTTCACAGGCAGTTGTTCAGGCTTGGCTTGCAGGATATGTTCCCGTCTAGACCGGGCACGAGTTCCTGTGAGCATGGTGGTACTTGACTTATAGTAGTAGCCTCCGCAAGTGGGGGCGGCAACATTGGTGGACTTTTTTGTCGGTGGTGCTCTTTTGGGTACCGAGACGTGATTTTCCAGAGTGAAAACCCAAGGTCTAGCCTTTATTGGTTGTGCCTGACAGTGACCTTGTTGAAGTCATTGTTTTGGAAACACATTCTTTCTTCAGGGTGAAAACCTACGATCTTCGATCAGGCAACGACAACGCTTGTGCTTTGTTTCTTTCTTGGAGGCGTTGCTTTTGAAGAACCTTCTTTCTAGTCCGGGTGTTGTCTTTGGTGGTGGTTAGAGTGCTGCTACTGCGGGTGATTGATCACCATGGCAGGGTCGTTTTCTCTTTTTCCTTTTTTATTTTCTTTTTTGGTTGTGTGCATCCTGAATGTTTTTAGGGATCTTGTTGGTGCAGAGACTGGGTGTAATTGGTATTTACTTGATATTAATATATTCCTCTTTTCAAAAAAAATGTGTTGTGTATGTATGTTTGTTGCCGAATTTAGTCATCTTTAGATACTAAACTTATATGTTGGCTTTCTATGCTGGTATAATAATGTATGAACAAACGGAGGCATGTGACCTAGTGGCCGTTCATACACACCTTGGTTTTACTTTAATCCCTGCGATTGACACTGTAACCGTACTTGTTGTACTTGTTCCGTTTTTCGGGCAGGACAAAATGTGATGGTGTTAGGCCCTCCACTATGTGCTCGATGCCACATTTCTGAAAAGCGGGCCACGTACATGCAGATGCCAGTTGAACTTTTTTTAGCACCGGTCACACAGTGTAGGAGATTTGGCATCGACGCCAGCTCGGGCCCAAGCACATATAAACTAGTAATAAATTACCCAACAAACAGTGTCTTGGGCTGTTGGTTCTCGTAAGAAAGGACAGTGACATGCTTACTTTACTAGCTCAACAAATTTGGCACCGGAGCAAGTAGAAGCATCGATGCCTAGAATTTTTTACTTGGCACCACAATGTAGGGCATCGGTGCTAAATGTCAAAAAGCAAACTTGGCACCGGTTATGGCCTACATAGTGGAAGGCCTTAAGGTTTTTTTTTGAAAAGGAGGATTACCTCCGACCTCTGCATCAATCGATGCATGCAGCCATATTATTAAAAAGCGTAACAAGGTCTTAAGTTTCAAGAAAGCTCAAAATCCGAGCAATAATGAAAAAATAAATCTGTAAAGCGCCACATCCGGCAAGAAAACGCCACATCGGGCGATAAAGAACAGGTTACGATGCTACGGTCTTCCAGCGGCTGCATCCAATAACCAAAAGCTCCCTGAAGTCCCTGAAGTCCGCATGAGTGAGTAACGACCACATACGGATCCAGGTTGTAGCTGACTAAATTCAGGGAGAATTTCACTTCCTCGCCTCTTCACCAACTATGGATGCATACGGCTTTTTAAGTATGAGTGTTAGGATTTTTAATCTCGGTTATGCACCGAGCCTAGTTTTGAATAAATGCGTGAGTACTAGGAAAGCCTGGTCCTTAAGAATAAATAGGAACCTAAATTCACCTCCATGAAGATTTGAACCCATGTGTTGGGTTTGTACATCCACTCCCCCAACCAGTTGAAGTAGGCTCACTCCCCGTGTGATGGTGTTAAGTAGACGATGGAGTAATATTTTTTCTAGCGGGTCTGCTCGTCTGCGTGCTTTGTGATGGTGTGTGCGGGTTATGTGCTAGCATAAGGACAACAGTCATGTATGACCAAAGCGACCAAGTTAATTTCAGTACAACTACCTTGGTGAAGCTACTTAAGCAAAAGTTAGTGATCATTTGCGCACAATGTGCAGTGCAAAACTGGTGGATTTGGCGCTCGCCTCTGGGAAGATATATGAGGGGGAGGGTTTTAAGTACATCCAGCAGTCGTTTGAGACTGGTACTTTGCACCTCATTGGTTTGCTGAGCGATGGGGGGGTGCATTCAAGGATCGACCAGCTGCAGGTCACACCATTTTTCTTCTAAACAGAGTTCATTCTGCAGTAGTTCCAGGCTGATGTTAATGATTTGGCTCTGGCAGCTGCTTCTGAAGGGGGCTAGTGAACATGGAGCAAAGAGGATACGGGTTCATATCCTTACCGACGGTCGCGACGTATTGGATGGCAGCAGTGTCACATTCGTGGAAACGCTTGAGAATGATCTGGCAAAGCTACGGGAGAAGGGTGTTGATGCAAGAATTGCATCTGGTGGAGGCAGGATGTATGTTACGATGGACCGCTATGAGGTGATCTCTCCTATCCTATCCTACTTTAAAAAAATGTGTGTTTCTGCAGGATGTACCCTGCAGCGGCAATATTGCAGTTATAACTTTGTATTTCTTGTTGTTATGCAGAATGATTGGCAAGTTGTGAAGCGTGGCTGGGATGCGCAGGTTCTTGGTGAAACCCCACACAAGTTTCCAAGTGCCCTTGAAGCCGTGAAGAAGCTGAGGGATGATCCCAAGGCCAATGACCAGTATTTACCCCCGTTCGTCGTCCTCGATGAAAGCGGAAAACCGGTTGGGCCCATAGTGGATGGAGACGCTGTTGTGACATTTAACTTCAGAGCTGATCGAATGGTGATGCTTGCAAAGGCGCTAGAGTACGAGGATTTCGACAAATTCGACCGTGTCAGATTCCCGAGGATTCGCTACGCCGGTATGCTTCAGTATGACGGCGAACTAAAGCTACCAAGTCATTACCTTGTTGCTCCCCCGGAGATAGAGAGGACGTCCGGTGAGTACCTGGCGCGCAACGGCGTACGCACCTACGCTTGCAGGTACATACTTTTGTGCTGTATAAAGAGCTTGTATCTCTGAACATTCTGGTACTTGAGCATATCTTGTGGTTTTGACCTGTAGCGAGACTGTGAAATTTGGTCATGTCACCTTTTTCTGGAACGGGAATCGGTCGGGCTACTTCAACCCAAACCTGGAAAGATACGAAGAAATTCCAAGTGACACCGGCATACCCTTCAATGTACAGCCAAGAATGAAGGCCGTGGAAGTTGCAGAGAAGGCACGGGATGCCATCCTCAGTGGCAAATTTGATCAGGTACTTGACACAATGAGATCCTCCTCAAGCATAAATCCATGCATGTGCAAGTAGACAATGAGATCCCCCTCAAATTAACTGTTAATTGGCAACTACGGTGAGTAGTAAAAAAGAGTGATGTGGTGGTTTTGTAGGTACGGGTAAACATCCCGAATGCAGACATGGTTGGGCACACAGGTGACCTTGAAGCCACCATCGTTGGGTGCAAGGCCGCTGATGAAGCCGTCAAGATTATTCTTGACGCCATTGAACAAGTAGGTGGCATCTTCGTGGTCACCGCAGACCACGGCAATGCCGAGGACATGGTGAAAAGAGACAAATCCGGGAAACCAATTCGCGACAAAGACGGGAATGTGCAGCCCCTTACCTCACACACACTGAATCCAGTGAGTGCACATTTCATCATCAGACGCCCGGTGCTATGTATATCTATATGCACGACTGAGTGTCCAGTTCTCATCATCTTACTGAACCCGCCTGCAGGTCCCCATCGCCATCGGAGGTCCAGGGCTTGCGCCAGGGGCTACATTCCGGGAGGACCTTCCGGATGCCGGGCTTGCCAACGTTGCGGCGACAGTCATCAACCTCCATGGTTTCGAGGCCCCTCATCACTATGAGCCAACTCTCATCCAAGTCTCGCCGGTTCCCTTCTGAGTTCTTCATCTGCCGTTCCCCTTCCCTTTCTGTGATGGGCGCAGCCATGCTTATGTCTACGTAGTAAATAAATGTCCACCTATGTATCTTTTTCTTTCTTTGATTTGAATTGATGTCCACTTCTGTATCTGAATCCGTCCGTGTGTGGTGATACCGTATCCGTATGTAGTATCTATTGTGTGCCTCTTTTTCCTGGGTTTAGGTTTGTTGGGTGAGCGTTTTGGACCATGGTAATCATGCAGCGTTTTCAGGATGATTGCTTGGCACGCTCAAAATTCGGTGACGCCAAATAGATAGGTACATGGGAACTTAGAGCAAGAAGTCAAATGAGCCTTCAGAGTTTTAGCTTCAAATCTCACATGTTCGCGACACCAACATTAGATCATCAATCAGTACTAGTCAAGCTGCCTGATATAACGAACTAGCTGGATATGCAGTTAAATCTGTCTTTTTCTTTTGCGGCAGTTATCAGCCAAGATCACCCGCAAAAAAGAAAAATAGTACCAGTAAGATAACATACCGGTCATCTAAAACAACTCAAAAAAATACTTAAAAGATGTACAGCAAGACATGAGCAAAGTAACGATATGCGGACCGCTAAGGAGAAGCTAATATCGAACAGCAGGAAAGCAGAACCGGACACAAACAACCTGGCTCCGTTCTCAACAATCAGTCACCTCAAACCATTTTTTACATCTAACGTATAACAACGCATGCTATCTATCGAAGCTTTGACTCGTTGGTTTTGCTGCTCCGGAAGTTTGAGAGGGAGAAGAATGACCTTGATGCTGCTGCAAGTACAAAGAGGCACAAACAAATGTATTAGGGGTGCTTTCACGTCTACTCAACTCTAGTAGATACAAGTGACCATAATTTTTTATTTTGGGGGGTAAAAGGAACTAGCCTTTAGTTGACGGTGCAGCTCCAGGCCTGTCCCGTAGCCTATCCGAGCTTGTGGCATTGAAGCTGCTGGTCGTTGATTGAGCTGAAAAATAAGAGGTTTAGATTCGACAAGGTAGACCTGCAATTTCATTCATAGGAAAATGAATAACTACTCCATTTCGTGAACACTGAACACAACAAATATCCAGGGACAAGTTGTTTCTGACAGCGGGTACTCTAGTGTCTACGTGTATTTCACGGAAACACAGAACTGCTATGTTTATGTAGATTCGCTCTGCGCTATCATATTGTCGATGTTACGTTGCGGCGTGCTGTGTATGACCATTCTGGAAGGAACTTTAGATGTAAAAGACTGAGAGGCTCAAGCACTAAAGTATGAGATGCTTTCTGCTTGAAAACTACAGTATGTAGGATGAGAAGCTCACGCTGAATTATGGCTGGAGAAGTACCTGATAAGATGCTATTAGTCTTGGAACCATCAAAAGTTCTCCTGCTGGAATTTACACCATCACTAGCACCGGATTCTTCTTGTTCATCCTCTCCATCAGAAATCACCGATGGGCTTGCCAAACCATTAGTGTTGTTGTCTCCTTTGTTTTTCCGAGCAAATTTAAGAAGTCTCTTGAATCCTTTTGGAGAATCTTTATGAAAAACTATTGCGGGTGGGTTTTCAGCATTTCCCCACTCTATTATTTCTGGTTCGTTGCTATCTGCTTGCAACATTTGTGACAACGAATGACGGATTCTTGGGCTTGAAGACGGTAACGGTTCAATTGCTGGCGAGGTGACATCCTCGCCTGTCACGCTTTCACCCACATCAGTAACTTCTTGATGATCCACTTCAACCCAGGCAGCTGATGAGATGTCCATGTCCTCGTCAAGAGGTTTGACCTCAACGACAGAGGGCTCAACCTGGTCACTGGGGCCCATTTCGGCTGCGCTTAAACTCGAGCCCGGGTTTTCTGTTTTTTCAACATGTAAGTCATTATCGATCGAAATTTCTAAATTTTCATCAACATCATGTGCTGGTTGAGCAAGATCAGCCTCTGGTACCTTGGTAGTTGGCTCGGTTGTCACAGGAGATTGCTCCTTATCTTCCGCACGGGTAACAATTCCACTGCCCTTTGAAGAATCACCAAGCTGCGGCACTTTACTCTTAACAGCACCAGAACCAACACTTTGACTAATCCCAGTGGCTTTCTTCATGGGTTTGGATTCTACTGGTACAACACTGCTTTTCTTTGGGACCTTGTTATACATGCCTGACTTTGTCATTGCACTTGATTTTTCTTCTGATGCAGGTGAACTTTTAGCCACTCTGCTTGGCTTTGTTGCTGTCCTTGTCTTCTTATCTTCCTGCCCCTTAATGGCTGTCTTTGTCGCAGTCACAGGTTCCTTCTTGTTCTTCACTGCTTGAAGGGGTTTTTCCACCTTTGAAATCGGCTGAGGTGCCAAGGATGCTGTCGCGGTCCTTCTCCGGCTAGTTGGTGTCGATGTTGAAACTGCTCCAGGAGAGTTTTTAGTTTTCTGTGCAGTACTACTAGTTGCTTTAGTCAAAGATCCTGACCATGAACTACGGGTAGCTGGTGCAGGTGATGGTTTGGGGGAACTTTTTTTTGCTGGTGTCTTTGAGATCACTTCCTTTGGCAAGACTGGAGGTGATGAATTTCTCCTTGCCCTTTGTGGAATAGGTGAATTACGCTTCTCTGTTGTGATGCTGGTCTTGGGGGTAACTGCTGCTCTGTTCTGCCCAACGGATTCCTTCAAGAGCTTGGTGCTCGTCTCCTTTGCTGGTCGCTTTACACTTTTCTCTGTTCGAACCTTTGTGTCTCGCTTCTCTCTTTGAAGTCCACCTTTCTTCTCACTTGCAGAAATGAGCCCGGTAGCAGTTACATTGGCGCCTGCAAACTTCCCAGGCATGACCTCCATCATTTTCATTAACATCTGATTAAGTTCGGCTTCCTTCTGACGATTCCACTCAGCAGAGGCCACTGCCCTATCACTGTTTGACTCCTGCCCAGAATGTGTTTGTTCAGCAGAAATGTTAGTGTGGGATGAGACCACATTTTCCATTTCCGACACTGTGATGCCATGGCCATCAGCATCGTAACTTCCTGCCTCAGGTGCAACTACACTGTTTGGCGCTGCATCTGTCTCAGCCTGTAATTCAGCTTCATTCTTCTCTGCATCAGAAGCCATATTGTTAGATTTGCTTTGAGATGTAGAATCTGAGGTTTTTTCTTCCGATGTATTGCTGTTCAAAGAGTCACCCATTCCTGAACTCCACCGACGCAGTACAGATTTGGTAGCGACCAAGCCGGCTTTCTTACTTTCAGAATCCAGATTCTCACCCTTCTGCTTCTTCTCGAAAAGGCTAATCGCATCTTGCACGCTCATTCTCCTTACATTATTGTCGGATCTCCTTGGAGGCTGGTCTGTTTCACCATTGCAGCTGCTTTCATCATCTTTATCCAAAGCAACTCTCTGGCTAGGAGGGAAGTAACTTAGGCTCTTGATGGCAATTGGCGTTGACCTACGAGATCCTGATCTCCCAATTTGAACCCTTCGCATTGGAGAAGCAGACCTCCTAGGAGAAGCAGATCTCATAAGGGGGCGGCTTCTTTCAACAACAGCTTCATCTTCATCGGTGGACTCAGAGGAATCGTCGCTTTCCATTGACATTTTACGTTCAACTTGTGCAAGCTTTGCTGGGGAAACATTACTGGTAATATGCCTTTGGATATTGGCTTGCGAACTGATATCACGAGTTTCAAGTGCATCATCCTTTCTCTCAGCAGTAGAAGCTTGGTGTGGGGGGAGCTCTGAGGGCTGGCAATCCCGGATCAACAGTAGGCACCTCATCAACCAACTAAAGCAAAACGAGAAATGAAGATAATTAGCTTCTTGTATCACACAAAAAAAGTACAATGGAATGATCTTGTAGAAATGATCTGATTGTGTGCG
>NC_057805.1:302945584-302949396 GCF_018294505.1 Triticum aestivum | reverse complement strand
TGTAGTGATTTTTGCGGCATACCTAAACTCTGATGTCCCAAAATGCTGAACAAAACCAGACAAATCTGATACTTCTTTATTCAACAACTTAGAGCCAACTGCTCGACTCAATAATACCAAGATTTCTTCTTTCAGTGCTGATAGCCTCAAATCCAGTGCTCGAAGTAACTCATTCCTTCAACATTTAGTTATAGAAAATGTCAACTAATAGATGGAAAAAAATAGAGTGATAGAAAAAGGAAAAAAAAAAAGCTTTACTTTGTAGCCACTGAGGAATTTGGGCCAATATTTCCCTGAAAGTAATTTTGAGAACTAAAATGTGAGCAAACAAAACATAAAAATGCACAAAAACATAAAGCCATCAGAAGTTTTGCACAAATGGAAATTACCTGCTGTGGTTTGCCAGTGGTGCTGGAGAGACCACCTGCAAATTAGAATATCATCATAAACTGAGCACTCTACCAACATAAGCCAGAATAAGACATCTGTAAAGAAATCCCTTGCCATCCATAGAAATTGCTTATAAGTCAAAACTAAAAACAGTTACTATAGGTTTTAGTGCTCAATTTTTTTAATAGAGTGCTTTCATTTGCATTGGCGCGCATGCAGAAATGTGAAGTGTGGAAATTTTCAACAAACCCAAAGATAATATTTTAGAACATCAAAACATTTTATGTCAGACCAAATGCCTCAGGTTCGGATTTTTTGAAGTCAAAAGAAGGGTTGAACTTATCCAATTAGAGCAAATAGTGTCTGCCAAAATGCATTTGCCTATATAAATCACGTGTGAGGCTTTGCCATTTTGTGCAAGACAGCAATTTTTTTTTATGTTTTCACGTCTTTGACAGATAGATTATTTCTAGAATTTGCAGCAGGCAGCTAATTTCTTCTAGTGATAGGCAAAGAATCATGGGTACGATAGTAGGATTGGTTATCTATGGACACAAGCAAACAAAAAGGATGGACCAAGGAAAATATGCCAATGGCCTCAATGCACCAACAAAGTCTTAAAGATATCAAAACACAATGGTACAATAAAGTCACCAACTAAATAGTCAAGGAACTAACTAAAGTCACCAACGAAGTACTGCGATTCATCAACTATTTGAGTGTTAGGCTCGATAAAAAATGTGATTTCAACCAGGGAATGAGTAACAGGCTCTAAGAGTAGAACTAAACTGTTAGTAAGTCCACCACTCATAGCACTAAAATGGTAAAGTGAATCCAAAGTTTGATTAGATAGGCTTCATAAAAAGGAGACAAAAGCCATATTGCATACAGCCATACACGCTGAAAGGTTGTGATGGCTTTCGTGTACAAAGAACAATGGAAGAAGCAAAACTTTCTTTGAATGTACCTGTCAAAGCACCACCCATAAGATTTTGTTGTTCCTGCATAAAAAATGGATTTTGTTATTTACGGCGTCTGCTGTTTCTCTAGATAAGAACTGAACTTAAATGTGCAAGCAAACTTAGCACAGAAAATTTGTTTTACTTCTTTTGGGACAAAATTATGATACCTTGGACTGTAGATAATCATGAAACTTTCTAGTTTCCTCCAGCTGAGACATTTCCTGTAAAATCCCATTCGCCGTTTTGGATGCATCAGGCGAATTTATGATATGTAGGAATCTGGTAGGGATGTTCAATTTAGTTACGATTACAACTGTAAAAAACACAAGTAACTAGAAAAAGGTCAAGGTGAAAGACCTCTCTAAGGTGGATTTTGTGAACCAGGTAGAGCCTTTTGCATCCCCAGCCAGTAACAGCTTAAAAGAGCCACTTGATGAACGTGATTGGAAATTTTTGGCATCTTCCAAGTGCAGGACTAGTTGGTCGAAAGGACCAGATGCCACTGATTCAGCACTCTCTCCATTACAAGCAATTGCCTCATACCTGATGAAGGAAAGGTTTCACCATACTGGGCGGGTCAGAATTTATATCAGAGATTGTGAATCATAAAAGACTCAATATGACATATCCATGAAACAGTTTTCAGCCAAATGCAGCAACGAAAATCTGAAGCACACTTCGTAAGCTCAATTCACGGTGAACGAGTGTGTCACCTGTTCTTGGTCAATGACACTTGGAACACTGCAGAATCAAGCTCCACGTCGCCAGCAACTCTCCCCTCCATTTTGCCCACAACTACAAGCGCAGCAATCCTCTATAGATCGTATCAGCTCCTTGTCTACTTCAAATACCTGACAACGGGGATATCAGCAGAAACGTCACCAACCTTGCAAAAGGAATCAGATAACAAAGAAGAGAGACAATGCTACTGCCAAGGTCACAAACGCTAATATGTCAACATCTATAATAATAAGTGATTAAATGTTCCATGCCCAAATATGCAGGTTACTTTTCAGCATGAGGGTACCAACCAAGCATAGAGCAAACTGATTGTGCATGTATCACCAAACCAACTCCACACCTAAGTCATTCATTCCGCTCGATTATGTTCCCACAGCACAGACAAACTTATAGGCTTATATAGAGCAATAAAATAGCATGTGCTACGAGCGTAGTATGCCTCAATTTCCTTAGTTAACGCAATCAGATTCATAGATCAGAGAAGCAGAAAAGCAGATACAATTCAAACCAAAAAGACAAAATTCTAGTACCATCAGTACAGATCCTTCATCTGAGCTGCCAAACTAAGCACTGGACGCATTGAACCCGAAATGGAGGGTTTCTAAGCGATCGAAAGTTTGGAGCCCGGGGGGGCTCCCGGATCCAAAACCCCAAATCCCTCGCAGACAAAAATCCAAAAGCCCTAGAGATCCAGGCAGGCCAACTCCACTGATTCCTGGCTCCTACGGCTCGCGAAAAAAACAGAGCGGAAGAAGGCGGATCCAGATTCCGGAGGCGACGACGCCCGCTCACCGACCCACTGCCTCACGCTTCGAGCTCAAGCAAGCCACCCCCACCCAGGTCCGAGGAGACCGCACCAAAAACATCCGAGAAAAAGAAGGCAGAGCAGACGAATGCCTCACCAGATCGAGCGGCGGCGGCCTCCGCCTCCCGCATTCGATCCGGCGCCGCGCCGACTGGATCGAGCGCTCGGAACCGACGGAGAATTTTTGTTCCGTGACTCACTCCTTTTTTCGCTGGGGCAGTTGCAGTTGCAGCAGCGAGTGGGGGAATGGACGCCAGGAAAAGGCACAACTGCGGAATGCGGGGTTTAAATGACCGAGGGCGAGTTGAGGAACTGACACTGGGTATTGCACTTATTTACTGTTCCGCCACTGGCCTGGTGTTTTGTGTACCCGTGGAGTGCGCTTGCGGTTTGAAAAGGAGGCCGTCGGTCGGTGGGAGGCGTCGGGAGAATTTACCATAACGCCCTCCGGGGGAATTATAGGTAGGAAACGTACTCCGCTTTTGTGCGCGCTGATTGTTTTCTTTTTGTGAATACGCTTAGCAGCGTATCATTTCATTGATAGCAGAGGAGAAGAAGTAGCTGATACAAAGAATTACAGGGTGCAGCCTCACAGACGTACGCTAGCCGGCGTCTGGGAGGGTGCAGCGGTGAGCAGAGGAGGAGGGTGCTCAGCCTCAGAACTAGTAACTCAGGCTACAGGTAAAATGCTAGCTAGTCCGGTGACGCCCGCCTTGGCCCATAGGCGGGCATCGACCTTGATGCTCTTGATCAGGTCTTTAGTGGAGGGGCGTAAGCCGTCGAAGATAGCCGCGCTGCGATGCTTCCAAATGGCCCAGGCGGTCAGTGCAATGATGGAGTTGAGGCCCTTCCTCAATGAGCCAGGGGAGGCCTCGGCAGTCGCGGACCACCAGGCAAAGAAGCTCGTGGCGTCA
>NC_057805.1:302934276-302945214 GCF_018294505.1 Triticum aestivum | reverse complement strand
CACCAAGAGAGTATCTCGTGTCAGGTGATGCGAGAGAATACGCAGCCGGCGAGAAGGTGATCAATTGACTCCGCCTCTTGGTCTCAAAGAATGCAAGCGGGATCGTTGGAAAGGACACGGCGCACTCGCCGCTCGGCGGTCCAGCATCGGTCGAGGTAGGCGAGCCCGAGGAATACTTTGTCGTTAAGAGGGCCCCAGCTCTTCCAAAGAAGTTTCCAGCATGGTGGCGAGGTGGAGCCGTGGAACAACGCACGGTAGCATGAGCTGGCAGAATAGACTCCATTAGTCGCCCATCTCCAGGAGAGGCGGTCGGGCTCGTTGGAGAGGGTGACTAGCTGCAGCTTGCGCCACAAGTTGACATACTCGACGACCGCCAGGGGCCCAAGAGTGCCGTGGATGTCCCTGATGTCTACTACGCAACCTTCTTCTTGTAGACGTTGTTGGGCCTCCAAGTGCAGAGGTTTGTAGGACAGTAGCAAATTTTCCTCAATTGGATGACCTAAGATTTATCAATCCGTGGGAGACGTAGGTTGAAGATGGTCTCTCTCAAACAACCCTGCAACCAAATAACAAAGAGTCTCTTGTGTCCGCGACACACCCAATACAATGGTAAATTGTATAGGTGCACTAGTTCGGCGAAGAGATGGTGATACAAATGCAATATGGATGGTAGATATAGGTTTTCATAAACTGAAATGTAAAAACAGCAAGGTAACTAATGATAAGAGTGAGCACAAACGGTATTGCAATGCGTTGAAACAAGGCCTAGGGTTCATACTTTCACTAGTGCAAGTTCTCTCAACAATAATAACATAATTGGATCATATAACTATCCCTCAACATGCAACAAAGAGTCACTCCAAAGTCACTAATAGCGGAGAACAAACGAAGAGATTATGGTAGGGTACGAAACCATCTCAAAGTTATTCTTTCTGATCAATTCATTGGGTTATTCCTATAAGTGTCACAAACAGCCCTAGAGTTCGTAGTAAAATAACACCTTAAGACACACATCAACCAAAACCCTAATGTCACATAGATACTCCAATGTCACCTCAAGTATCCGTGGGTATGATTATACGATATGCATCACACAAACTCAGATTCATCTATTCAACCAACACATAGAACCTCAAAGAGTGTCCCAAAGTTTCTACCGGAGAATCAAGACGAAAACGTGTGCCAACCCCTATGCATAGGTTCATGGACGGAACCCGCAAGTTGATCACCAAAACATACATCAAGTGAATCACGTGATATCCCATTGTCACCACAGATATGCACAACAAGACATACATCAAGTGTTCTCAAATCATTAAAGACTCAATCCGATAAGATAACTTCAAAGGGAAAACTCAATCCATTACAAGAGAATAGAGGGGGAGAAGCAACATAAGATCCAACTATAATAGCAAAGCTCGCGATACATCAAGATCGTATCACCTCAAGAACATGAGAGAGAGATATCAAATACATAGCTACTGGTACATACCCTCAGCCCCGAGGGTGAACTACTCCCTCCTCGTCATCGAGAGCGTCGGGATGATGAAGATGGCCACCGGTGAGGGTTCCCCCTCCGGCAGGGTGCCGAAACAGGGTCCCGATTGGTTTTTGGTGGCTACAGAGACTTGCGGCGGCGGAACTCCCGATCTATTCTGTTCCCCGATGGTTTTAGGGTATATGGATATATATAGGCGGAAGAAATACGTCAGGGGAGCCACGAGGGGCCCATGAGGGTGGAGGGCGCGCCCAGGGGGGTGGGCGCGCCCCCTGCCTCGTGCCTTCCTCGTTGCTTTCTTGACGTGGACTCCAAGTCTCCCGGGTTGATTTCTTTCCAAAAATAACTTCTCCAGAAGGTTTCATTCTGTTTCGACTACGTTTGATATTCCTTTTCTTCGAAACACCGAAACAAGGGAAAAAACAAGAACTGGCACTGGGCTCTGGGTCAATAGGTTAGTCCCAAAAATAATATAAAAGTGCATAGTAAAGCCCATAAAACATCCAAGATGGATAATATAATAGCATGAATACTTCATAAATTATAGATACGTTGGAGACGTATCAGCATCCCCAAGCTTAATTCCTGCTCGTCCTCGAGTAGGTAAATGATAAAAGAAAGAATTTTATGAAGTGTGAATGCTAGCAGGTGCATAAGTTTGATCAATGATAATTTCAATCACCTTTTCTAGCATCATTATATGTCATAAGAGTAGCTCATATCATAAAACTTTGCATGATCAAGTAACAAATTATTCACATGTTAAAGTATAAATCATAAACTTTCTTGAAAATTAACAAACAGTTCTCAGTCATCAAACAATTGCAATTCATCTTATTTTCAGGAAGAGTCTATGTCAGAGCTTTGATTCAGCAAACTTCACATACTCAACTATCATTTAGTCTTCCATGATTGCTACCACTCAAAGCATATTTTTAGAACAAATAGCATCCATCGAACACAGAGAAAGATAGGGGCTTAATGTTTCGCCTCCCAACTTATTTATCATATAGATAATTGTCAACAATAATAATTCATGATCAAATATATTTGAATGGCCATATATGCTCAGATCCTTCCATCACATGATGCTTGCCAACTAAAGAGTAGGTTGGAATGAGAAGGAATACTACTGACTCTTGCATAAAAGTAAAAGATAGGCCCTTCGCAGAGGGAAGCAGGGATTTGCAGAGGTGCCAGAGCTCGAAGCAAAAACAGAGATGAAAATAATTTTGAGAGGTATGCTTTCATTGTCAACATAACGACCAAGAGTTCCCAATATCTTCCATACTACATACATTATAGGCGGTTCCCAAACAGAAAGGTAAAGATTTTTACTCCCCCTCCACCAACAATCATCAATCCATGGCTTGCCCGAAACAACGGGTGCCTCCAACTAACATCAAACCTGGGGGAGTTTTGTTTGCAATTATTTTTTATTTGATTTTGATCTTTTGATCATGGGACTGGGCATCCCGGTTACCAGCCATTTTCTCGTGAATGATGAGCGGAGTCCACTCATCGTGAGAATAACCCACCTAGCATGGAAGATACTGCTAGCCCCTAGTCGCTACATGAGTGATTCGGGCATACAAAACAGATTATTATTTGAAGGTTTAGAGTTTGGCACATGCAAATTTACTTGGAACGGCAGGTAAATACCGCATATAGGTAGATATGGTGGACACTCATGGAAGAAACTTGGTTCAAGGAGTTTGGATGCACAAGCAGTATTCCCGCTTAGTACAGATATTTTGGCTAGCAAAAGGATTCTAAATAGCAAGCATCACATGTTAGAGGATCCATAACAATATAACTTCTATACAAATATACCCAAGCATAACTCATTATGTTGTCTTCCTTGTCCAACTTCAACTAATTTGCTCAGGTTTGAAAATAATTAATGGGGATCACAATCATAGAAGATGTCCAGGATAGTATATTTATATGTGAAATCTCTCTTCCTTCAATATTCTTTCATGAATTGTTCAAGTGACCAATACAATGCTTGCTAACCTTCAATAAATTTACCACCTCTACTTCTTATATGTGAAGGCATTACTCCCCATGGGAAAGGCATATGAAATATATATAATTTCAGATTTATGACATTCAAATCATTCAACCATTTACTCATAGGATATAAGTGAAGCACACGAGTAAATGACAAAGTACTCCAAAAAGATATAAGTGAAGATCAATGAGTAGTTAAATAATTATGTAGCTATGTGAAGACTCTCTCTCGTTTAAGAATTTCAGATCTTAGTATTTTATTCAAACATCAAGCAAAGTTAAAGAAAATAAAATGACGCTCCAAGCAAAACACATATCATGTGGTGAATAAAAATATAGCTCCAAGTAAAGTTACCGATGAACGAAGACGAAAGAGGGGATGCCATCCGGGGCATCCCCAAGCTTAGGCTCTTGGTTATCCTTGAATATTACCTTGGGGTGCCTTGGGCATCCCCAATCTTAGGCTCTTACCACTCCTTACTCCATAGTCCATCGAATCGTTACCCAAAACTTGAAAACTTCACAACACAAAACTTAACAGAAAATCTCGTGAGCTCCGTTAGCGAAAGAAAAGAAAACACCACTTCAAGGTACTGTAATGAACTCATTCTTTATTTATATTGGTGTTAAACCTACGGTATTCCAACTTCTCTATGGTTTATAAACTATTTTACTAGCCATAGATTCATCAAAATAAGCAAACAACACACGAAAAAAGAATCTGTCAAAAACAGAATAGTCTGTAGTAATCTGTAACTAACGCAAACTTCTGGAACTCCAAAAATTCTACCAAAATAGGTACGACCTAGACAATTTGTTTATTGATCTGCTGCAATTGGAATCAGTATTTTATCACGTTCTGGTGATTTTAAACAATTATTTTCGTGAGCAGAAAGTTTCTGTCTTTTTCAGCAAGATCAAATAATTATCATCTAAGAAGATCCTATAGGTCTTACTTGGCACAAACACTAATTAAAACATAAAACCACATCTAACCAGATGCTAGATAGATTATTTATTGCTAAACAGGAGCAAAAAGCAAGGAACAAAAGTAAGATTGGGTTGCCTCCCAACAAGCGCTATCGTTTAACGCCCCTAGCTAGGCATGATGATTTCAATGATGCTCACAAAAAGATAAGAACTGAAACATAAAGAGAGCATCATGAAGAATATGACTAGCACATTTAAGTCTAACCCACTTCCTATGCATAGGGATTTTGTGAGCGAACAACTTATGAGAACAATAATCAACTAGCATAGGAAGGCAAAACAAGCATAACTTCAAAATTTTCAACACATAGAGGGGAAACTTGATATTATTGCAATTCCTACAAGCATATGTTCCTCCTTCATAATAATTTTCAGTAGCATCATGAATGAATTCAACAATATAACCAGCACATAAAGCATTATTTTCATGATGCACAAGCATAGAAATTTTATTACTCTCCACATAAGCAAATTTCTTCTCGTGAATAATAGTGGGAGCAAACTCAACAAAATAACTATCATGTGATTGAAAATTAAGATCAAGATGACAAGTTTCATGGTTATCATTATTTTTTATAGCATACGTGTCATCACAATAATCATCATAGATAGGAGGCATGCTTTCATCATAATAAATTTGCACATCAAAACTTGGGGGACTAAAAATATCATATTCATCAAACATAGCATCCCCAAGCTTGTGGCTTTGCATGTCATTAGCATCATGGGTATTCAAAGAATTCATACTAACAACATTGCAATCATGCTCATCATTCACATATTTTATGCCAAGCATTTTAATGCATTCTTCCTCTAGCAATTGAGCACAATTATCGGAATCCTTATTTTCACGGAAGACATTAAAAAGATGAAGCATATGAGGCACCCTTAATTCCATTTTTTGTAGTTTTCTTTTATATACTAAACTAGTGATCAAGCAAGAAACTAAAAGATTCGATTGCAAGATCTAAAGATATACCTTCAAGCACTCACCTCCCCGGCAACGACGCCAGAAAAGAGCTTGATGTCTACTACACAACCTTCTTCTTGTAGACGTTGTTGGGCCTCCAAGTGCAGAGGTTTGTAGGACAGTAGCAAATTTCCCTCAAGTGGATGACCTAAGGTTTATCAATTCGTGGGAGGCGTAGGTTGAAGATGGTCTCTCTCAAACAACCCTGCAACCAAATAACAAAGAGTCTCTTGTGTCCCCAACACACCCATTACAATGGTAAATTGTATAGGTGCACTAGTTCGGCGAAGAGATGGTGATACAAGTGCAATATGGATGGTAGATATAGGTTTTTGTAAACTGAAAATGTAAAAACAGCAAGGTAACTAATGATAAGAGTGAGCACAAACAGTATTGCAATGCGTTGAAACAAGGCCTAGGGTTCATACTTTCACTAGTGCAAGTTCTCTCAACAATAATAACATAATTGGATCATATAACTATCCCTCAACATGCAACAAAGAGTCACTCCAAAGTCACTAATAGCGGAGAACAAACGAAGAGATTATGGTAGGGTACGAAACCACCTCAAAGTTATTCTTTTCGATCAATCCATTGGGCTATTCCTATAAGTGTCACAAACAGCCCTAGAGTTCGTAGTAAAATAACACCTTAAGACACACATCAACCAAAACCCTAATGTCACCTAGATACTCCAATGTCACCTCAAGTATCCGTGGGTATGATTATACGATATGCATCACACAATCTCAGATTCATCTATTCAACCAACACATAGAACCTCAAAGAGTGTCCCAAAGTTTCTACCGGAGAATCAAGACGAAAACGTGTGCCAACCCCTATGCATAGGTTCATGGGCGGAACCCGCAAGCACCAAAACATACATCAAGTGAATCACGTGATATCCCATTGTCACCACAGATACGCACGGCAAGACATACATCAAGTGTTCTCAAATCATTAAAGATTCAATCCGATAAAATAACTTCAAAGGGAAAAATCAATCCATTACAAGAGAGTAGAGGGGGACAAGCAACATAAGATTCAACTATAATAGCAAAGCTCGCGATACATCAAGATCCTATCACCTCAAGAACACGAGAGAGAGAGATCAAACACATAGCTACTGGTACATACCCTCAGCCCCGAGGGTGAACTACTCCCTCCTCGTCATGGAGAGCGCCGGGATGATGAAGATGGCCACCGGTGAGGTTCCCCCCTCCGGCAGGGTGCCGGAACAGGGTCCCGATTGGTTTTTGGTGGCTACAGAGGCTTGCGGCGGTGGAACTCCCGATCTATTCTGTTCCTCGAAGGTTTTAGGGTATATGGATATATATAGGCGGAAGAAATACGTCAGGGGAGCCACGAGGGGCCCATGAGGGTGGAGGGCGCGCCCCCCTGCCTTGTGCCTTCCTTGTTTCTTTCTTGACGTGGACTCCAAGTCTCCCGGGTTGCTTTCTTTCCAAAAATAACTTCTCCAGAAGGTTTCATTCCGTTTCGACTCCGTTTGATATTCCTTTTCTTCGAAACACTGAAACAAGGGAAAAAACATGAACTCGCACTAGGCTCTGGGTCAATAGGTTAGTCCCAAAAATAATATAAAAGTGCATAGTAAAGCCCATAAGACATCCAAGATGGATAATATAATAGCATGAATACTTCATAAATTATAGATACGTTGGAGACGTATCAGTCCCCGATCCATGCGTTTTGGGCAAGCCCTTCATAGACCAGCGGGCGGCGGCGCCGGCGATGCGGTACAAGAGAGGTAAGGGTGGGGGCGAGCTTAGAGATAGATTGACCATCGAGCCAGTGGTCATCCCAGAAATGGCATGTCCTACCATCGCCAAGGTGCCATGAGGTAGAAGCGCGGAAGAATCAGCCTGCCTCGTCATCGCGGGGGAGCTGTAGGTGGTGCCATGAGCGCAATGGGTCGGTGGCCTTGAGCCTGAGCCAGCGACACCGTAGCGAAATGCCGGTGAGGCGAAGATCCCGCACGACAAGGCCACCGAAATCCACGGGACGGCACACGCGTTGCCAGGCGACCAGGCAGCAACCCGAGTTGGCGTCCCGACACCCGTGCCAGAAGAAGTCTCAGATGATGCGCGTAATTTTCTTGAGGATCGCCAGACAGATAGCGATCGCCATGAGGATGTGAATAGGCATGGCGGTGAGCAAGTGGCGCACAAGGGTAAGCCGCTCACCGCGAGATAGAAGCACAGCCTTCCAGGTCGCGAGCTTTCTCGCAAGATTGTCCACCAAGGGGAGCAACGCCGAGGAGGGGGTCTTGCGGATGGACAGGGGGAGGCCCAAGTAGACGATGGGGAAAGCGGTGACAGCGCATCCAATCGTGGAATCGATGGCGGTGGTCACCTCCAGGTCGCAGCGAATGGGGGTGGCCGAGCATTTGCAGAAGTTGGTGCGCAGGCCGGAAGCGTCACCGAACACCCGCAGCAGCTCGCGGATCGTGGCCAGCTCCGAGCTGGTTGGGTGGCAGAAGATTACCACGTCATCGATGAACAGGGATATGCTTGACGCGGCGTGTCGGTTGGTTGATGAGGCGTTGGAGCATGCCGGCGCGTGATGCGTGCTGTAACAGAGAGTTCAGCGTGTCAATCGCGATGGCGAAGAGCAGCGGTGAGACGGGGTCGCCCTGGCGCAGCCCGCATGCATGGTCGATGGGTGGCCCGGGGTTGCCATTGACGAGGACTCGCATGGATGCCGTGGAAAGGACACTACTAGGGAAAATCCTAGCAGTAGCGCGGGTTTTAGGACTATCAGTAGCGCGGGCAGGAGCGCTACTAGTACGGCGCTACAGCTAAAGGTTAGCAGTAGCATTGGTTAACCCACGCTACTGCTACACCGACTTAGTAGTAGCGCTTTCTCGACGCGGCGCTACTGGTAATTACTAGTAGCGCTTCTCCCAGCCCGCGCTACTACTATTATTCTGTATTTTATTTCTTTTTTATTTCATGTTGTATTCATACACCTCTATACAAGTTTTCATACAGCAACAATTTAGAGATTGTTTTTACATCATAATGAGTTATTACATCATTGGGTGAAAGAACCGTGGACTAGTTTCAAGTGGATGGACATCCACTTGAAACTAATCTGCGGTTCTTTCACGCAATAATATAATAAATATCATCATCATCATCATCGTCATATCATTAACAACTTATCATCATAATACATCATTGTCATATAACACCTCCTCATGATCATCGTTTTCATCGATGAGACATCACATAACAAGTTGGTCACTAGTCATAATCACAACTACTCCTCATCATCAACTCTAACACATTGTACCTCATAGGACCTACTACATTGTCTTAGGACCTACTATATTCTCTAAGGTAAAATAGCAAAAAAACAAGATAGCCCCTGGCTCTCCATTATGGAGAATGCAGATTATCCTGTCTCCAATTCTTGCCTTTCGCTTAATGTTGCTTCCAAGAACCTCCTTACGAATGTCCAAACATTTTTTCCACTCTTTGATTAGCATGTGTTCACCGGTTTCAGAAATTCGATATGCACAGGTGAGATCCATAGGATGACCTGGCTGTATGTTCATAACTTCAAGGCGACCATTGTAATACATCAGATGAGGCACACAATCCATCGGGATTTTCTGTTGAAAAACATAGTAATAACTCCGTAGTTAGCAATGATATACTAGTTTTAGAAGTATGCAAAAGATGCACGGATGTCGTAATAGTAAAAAATCTTACCAAGGTATCTCCATAGAAGTTATCGTGGTTCAACACGTGCACTAGTGGCATGTATTCACCATAATTTGGAGGAGTTCGATAATAGGTATTGTAATTCTCAAAGAAAGTACAAAATGCGACCAGATGATTTTTCTCCTTATAAGTTAATTCGGAGCCATCGGTGTAGTGGGTTTTGTCTACCATCTTCCGCACATTCTTTGAAGAATGAAAATAAGCTGTCAATGGAAATAAGCTATCAACTATTTTGAAATAACAATATAAATTAGTTAATAACTATGTTTGAGAAACTCACATAGCGGTAGAATCGGAAGCGTATCAACAAGGACCCAAATGTCCATATTGTTTTGCTCGATGTCAGGATCACCAAGATCCATGGTGACAATCATACCCTCATAAAAACCATACATTTTGCAAAGTGCTTCCCAATTTTGGCAACCAAAATGGGTTACGCTCTGAGAATTGTACATATTTACTTCAAAATCCATATCATGATGGGTCCTTAGGTGTATTTTCTTTGTTTCAAAATTTCCATGGTCTTCAAAACCCATCCTCTCCAAGACATAGTGTCTTGCATGGCATGGGATAAGCTAGTCGAATTGTAAAAGATGAAAATTAGACGTTGAAATAGTTGAAGTCGTGCTTAATTACGAAAAAAACACTTGTCTTCGTTGCGTACCGTTTCAACGTCGAAGGTCTCCTCGAGCTTAATGCTGAAGCGCCGATTATCGTCCAGGTGAGGGCACCTGTCGCACAAACCTCGATCGTCGTGGCACCAGCTGCACTCCCCTAGGAGACTTTCGTCATCCGAGTACGACATTTCCTACGTTCATAATTCAAAGATTAAACTTGTACAATTAAATATATGTACTAAAAAACCTAAATTAGATCATTATTTTTCGAGAAAATCCAGGCCACTCTACATATTCTAGCACAAGTCATGCCAGAATTCACGGAAAAATCCGGCATGACCTTTGCTAAAAAAAGGACATATCGAGCACCTGAAATTTGCCGGAACAGAAATTAATCAACACTCCGGCAAAACATAGGCCACTCGGAGGTGTAACCTGAACATGACTGGCCACTTGGGCAACCACATATCCTATTTGAGCAACACAGGATATACATGTTTTTATCTACATCATATATATCTTATAGGACTCATATTGACATGGAGATTTGGCTGGTCTCACCTCGAGGTCGGAAGGGGTCGGTGACGGGGACGACGGCGGGGATGATGGAGGGGCTCCTTGATTTCTGCAAAAGCAAAAACCCTATAAGTTATCACTAATACATCCCGAATAATTGCTTAAAAAAACAAATATGACATGTTCAACTAGTTCTTACTAAATATAAACTTACTATAAATAAATAAAAACTAGTTCTTTTTAAAAATAAAGTAGTTCAACTAGTTATATTAATTTTCTTACTAAAAATACATTAGTTCTATTAATTCAACTAGTTTATTAATTTACTTACTAAACTAGTTCAACTAGTTTATTATTTTACTTACTAATTATTTTAAACACTTACTAAATAAACTAGTTCTATTAAGCACTTACTATAAATAAACTAGTTCTATTAAGCACTTACTAAATAAACTAGTTCTATTAATCACTTAATATAAATAAACTAGTTATATTAATCACTTACTAAATAAACTATTTCTATTAAACACTTGCTAAAAATTCTTCTACCCTAGTTCTACCCTAAATTTTCTTACTTCTATTTTA
>NC_057805.1:302932141-302933747 GCF_018294505.1 Triticum aestivum | reverse complement strand
GAGGAAGGAGGGGGCGGCCGGAGGCGGAGGGAGGAGGGCGCGGTGGGAGGAGGAGGGAGGAGGGCGCGGTGGGAGGAGGAGGGAGGGAAGGAGGGAGTACCTCGGTGGAGGACGGATGACGGCAGCGGCGGCGGCGGACGACGGGTATCGGCGCGGGCGAGAGTGACTGAGAGGGAGAGTGAGTGAGAGAGGGTCGGCCGCGTGGGGAGGATAAGGTAGGGTTAGTAGTAGCGCCTGTGCGAGAAAAGCGCTACAACTAAGGAGAATAGCAGTAGCGCTGGGCGAGGATACGCGCTACTGCTAAGTTGGGCTAGCCATGTGCGCCCAGTTCAAACATAGCAGCAGCGCTTTTTGCTGGTACGCGCTACTGTTAAATTTATAGCAGTAGCGCGGTTTATTTACAGGCGCTGCTACTAAGTAGCAGTAGCGCATGATTTTGTCCAGCGCTACTGCTAAGATGCTGTGTATAAGGTTTTCCCTAGTAGTGGGAGGATGCAAACCCACTCGCACCAGCGGCGCCCAAAACCGAGGTGTCGCAGAGTTTGCAGGAGGAAGGGCCAGGACATGGTATCAAATGCCTTCGCGATGTCGAGTTTGAGAAGAATTCTCGGGGCCTTCAAGTTGTGGAGCAGGCGCGCATTTTGCTGGACCAGGAGGAAGTTTTCATGCACGCTACGGCCAGCGATGAAGGCGCTTTGGTTGGCAGAGACGAGCCTCCCCATATTCGGAGCAAGCCTCAGGGAGAGGACTTTGGCAAATAGCTTGGCCAGCAGGTGAATCAAGCTGATCGGCCTATAGTCGGCGAGCGTGCACGCATCGGGCTTCTTGGGGAGGAGGATGAGAAGGGCCTCATTGAGCTTGTTGAAGCCGCGACCATTAAGGGCATAGAGTTTGTCGAACGTGGCGCAGATGTCGGCCTTGATGATCGGCCAACATGTGCGCAGGAACTCGGACGTGAACCCGTCAGGGCCGGGCGCATTGCCGGTGGGGAGTAGCTTGACGGCGGCCCAGATTTCCTCCTCGGTGAAGGGTTGCTTGTTGGGGAACGTAGTAATTTCAAAAACAATCCTACGCACATGCAAGATCATGGTGATGCATAGCAACGAGAGGGGAGAGTGTTGTCTACGTACCCTCGTAGACCGTAAGCGGAAGCGTTATGACAACGCACTTGATGTAGTCGTATGTCTTCACGATCGACCGATCCTAGTACCAAAAGTACGGCACCTCCGCGATCTGCACACGTTCGGCCTAGTGACGTCCCACGAACTCACGATCCAGCAGAGTGTTGAGGGAGAGCTTCATCAGCACGACGGCGTGATGACGGTGATGATGAAGTTACCGGCACAGGGCTTCGCCTAAGCACTGCAACGATATGACCGAGTTGGATTATGGTGGAGGGGGGCACCGCACACGGCTAAAAGATCAATGATCAACTTGTGTGTCTATGGGGTGCCCCCCTCCCCGTATATAAAGGAGTGGAGGAGGGGGAGAGGGCCGGCCTCCTAGGCGCGCCCAAGGGGGGAGTCCTACTCCCGGTGGGAGTAGGATTCCCCCTTTCCCTTGTTGGAGTAGGAAAGAAGGAAGGGGAGAGAGAGGGAAGGAAAGG
>NC_057805.1:302915939-302931951 GCF_018294505.1 Triticum aestivum | reverse complement strand
TCTATTCCACTAAGGCCAATAAGGCCCATATACTCCGGGGGGGGGGGGGGTTCCGGTAACCTCCCGGTACTCCGGTAAATGCCCGAACTTTTCCAGAACCATTTCGATATCCAAACATAGGTTTCCAATATATCGATCTTTACGTCTCAACCATTTCGAGACTCCTCATCATGTCCATGATCATATCCGGGACTCCGCACTACCTTCGGTACATCAAAACACATAAACTCATAATACCGATCGTTAAGCGTGCGGACCCTACGGGTTCGAGAACTATGTAGACATGACCGAGACTCATCTCCGGTCAATAACCAATAGCGGAACCTGGATGCTCATATTTGGTTCCTACATATTCTACGAAGATCTTTATCGGTCAAACCGCATAACAACATACGTTGTTCCCTTTGTCATCGGTATGTTACTTGCCCGAGATTCGATCGTCGGTATCCTCATACCTAGTTCAATCTCGTTACCGGCAAGTCCCTTTACTCGTTCCATAATGCATCATCCCGCAACTAACTCATTAGTCACATTGCTCGCAAGGCTTATAGTGATGTGCATTACCGAGAGGCCCAGAGATACATCTCCGATACACGGAGTGACAAATCCTAATCTCGATCTATGCCAACCCAACAAACACCTTCAGAGACACCTGTAGAGCATCTTTATAATCACCCAGTTACGTTGTGATGTTTGATAGCACACAAGGTGTTCCTCCGGTATTCGGGAGTTGCATAATCTCATAGTCAGAGGAACATGTATAAGTCATGAAGAAAGCAATAGCAATAAAACTTAACGATCATAATGCTAAGCTAACGGATGGGTCTTGTCCATCACATCATTCTCCTAATGATGTGACCCCGTTCATCAAATGACAACACATGTCTATGGTTAGGAAACATAACCATCTTTGGTAAACGAGCTAGTCAAGTAGAGACATACTAGGGACACTTATGTTTTGTCTATGTATTCACACATGTACTAAGTTTCCGGTTAATACAATTCTAGCATGAATAATAAACATTTATCATGAAATAAGGAAATAAATAATAACTTTATTATTGCCTCTAGGGCATATTTCCTTCAGTCTCCCACTTGCACTAGAGTCAATAATCTAGTTCACATCGCCATGTGATTTAACACCAATATTTCACATCACCATGTGATTAACACCCATAGTTCACATCACCATGTGACCAACACTCAAAGGGTTTACTAGAGTCAATAATCTAGTTCACATCGCCATGTGATTAACACTCAAAGGTGTGATCATGTTTTGCTTGTGAGATAAATTTTAGTCTACGGGTCTGCAACATTCAGATCCGTATGTATTTTGCAAATTTCTATGTCTACAATGCTCTGCACGGAGCTACTCTAGCTAATTGCTCCCACTTTCAATATGTATCTAGATCGAGACTCAGAGTCATCCAGATCGGTGTCAAAGCTTGCATCGACGTAACTCTTTACGACGAACTCTTTATTACCTCCATAACCGAGAAATATTTCCTTAGTTCTCTAAGGATAATTCTGACCACTGTCCAGTGATCTACTCCTAGACCACTATTGTACTCCCTTGCCAAACACAAGGTAGGGTATACAATAGGTCTGGTACACAACATGGCATACTTTATAGAACCTATGGCTGAGGCATAAGGAATGACTTTCATTCTCTCTCTATATCTTCTGTCGTGGTCGGGTTTTGAGTTTTACTCAACTTCACACCTTGCAATATAGGCAAGGACTCCTTCTTTGACTATTCCATTTTGAACTACTTCAAAATCTTGTCAAGGTATGTACTCATTGAAAAAACTTATCAAGCGTTTTGATCTATCTCTATAGATCTTGATGCTCAATATGTAAGCAGCTTTACCGAGGTCTTTCTTTGAAAAACTCCTTTCAAACACTCCTTTATGCTTTCCAGAAAATTCTACATCATTTCCGATCAACAATATGTCTTTCACATATACTTATCAGAAAACTGTAGTGCTCCCACTCACTTTCTTGTAAATACAGGCTTCACCGTAAGTCTGTATAAATCTATATGCTTTGATCAACTCATCAAAGCGTATATTCCAACTCCAAGATGCTTGCACCAGCCCATAGATGGATCGCTGGAGGTTGCACATTTTGTTAGCACCTTTAGGATTGACAAAACCTTCTTGTTGTATCATATACAACTCTTCTTTAAGAAATCCATTAAGGAATGCAGTTTTGACATCCATTTGCCAGATTTCATCAAATGTGGCAATTGCTAACATGATTCGGACAGACTTAAGCATCGCTACGAGTGAGAAAATCTCATCGTAGTCAACACCTTGAACTTGTCAAAAACATTTTTGCGACAATTCAAGCTTTGTAGATAGTAACACTACTGTCAGCGTCTGTCTTCCTCTTGAAGATCCATTTATTCTTACTGGCTCGCCGATCATCGGGCAAGTCAATCAAAATCCATACTTTGTTCTCATACATGGATCCCATCTCAGATTTTATGGCGTCAAGCCATTTTGTGGAATCTGGGCTGATCATCACTTCCTCATAGTTCGTAGGTTCATCTTGGTCTATTAACATGACTTCCAGAACAGGATTACCGTACCACTCTGGTGCGGATCATACTCTGGTTGACCTACGAGGTTCGGTAGTAACTTGATCTGAAGTTTCATGATCATCATCGTTAACTTCCTCACTAATTCGTGTAGGCATCACTGGAACTGATTTCAGTGATGAGCTACTTTCCAATTCGAGAGAAGGTACAATTACCTCATCAAGTTCTACTTTCCTCCCACTCACTTCTTTCGAGAAAAACTCCTTCTCTAGAAAGGATCCATTCTCAGCAACGAATATCTTGCCTTCGGATTTGTGAACGAAGGTGTACCCAACAGTCTCCTTTAGGTATCCTATGAAGACATATTCTTCCGACTTGGGTTCGAGCTTATCAGGTTGAAGCTTTTTCACATAAGCATCGTAGCCCCAAACTTTAAGAAACGACAGCTTAGGTTTCTTGCTAAACCATATTTCATACGGTGTTGCCTCAACGGATTTAGATGGTGACCTATTTAATGTGAATGCAGCTGTCTCTAATGCATAACCCCAAAACGATAATGGTGAATCGGTAAGAGACATCATAGATCGCACCATATCCAATAAAGTACGGTTACGATGTTCGGACACACCATTATGCTATGGTGTTCCAGGTGGCGTGAGTTGTGAAACTATTCCACATTGTTTCAAATGAAGACCAAACTCGTAACTCAAATATTCACCTCCACGATAAGATCGTAGAAACTTTATTTTCTTGTTACGATGATTTTCCACTTCACTCTGAAATTCTTTGAACTTTTCAAATGTTTCAGACTTATGCTTCATTGAGTAGATATAACCATATCTGCTCAAATCATCTGTGAAGGTAAGAAAATAACGATACCCACCACGAGCCTCAATACTTATTTGGACCACATACATCGGTATGTATTATTTCCAATAAGTCAGTAGCTCATTCCGTTGTTCTGGAGAACGGAGTTTTAGTCATCTTGCCCATGAGGCATGGTTCGCAAGCACCAAGTGATTCATAATCAAGTGATTCCAAAAGCCCATCAGCATGGAGTTTCTTCATGCGCTTTATACCGATATGACCTAAACGGCAGTGCCACAAATAAGTGCACTATCATTATTAACTTTGCATCTTTTCAATATTATGAATATGTGTATCACTACGATCGAGATCCAACAAACTTTTTCATTGGGTGTATGACCATCGAAGGTTTTATTCATCTAAACAGAAAAACAATTATTCTCTGACTTTAAATGAATAACCGTGTTGCAATAAACATGATCAAATCATATTCATGCTCAACGCAAACACCAAATAACATTTATTTAGGTTTCAACACTAATCCCGAAAGTATAGGGAGTGTGCGATGATGATCATATCAATCTTGGAACCATTTCCAACACACATCGTCACTTCACCCTTAACTAGTCTTAGTTCATTCTGCAACTCCCGTTTCGAGTTACTAATCTTAGCAACTGAACCGGTATCAAATACCCAGGGGTTGCTATGAACACTAGTAAAGTACACATCAATAATCTGTATATCAAATATACCTTTGTTCACTTTTCCATCCTTCTTATCCGCCAAATATTTGGGGTAGTTCCGCTTCTAGTGACTATTCCCTTTGTAGTACAAGCACTCAGTTTCAGGCTTAGGTCCAGCTTTGAGCTTCTTCATGGGAGTGGCAACTTGCTTGGCATTCTTCTTGAAGTTCCCTTTCTATCCCTTTGCCCTTTTACCTGAAACTAGTGGTCTTGTCAACCATCAACACTTTGATGCCTTTTCTTGATTTCTACCTTCGCCGATTTCAGTGTCGTGAAGAGCTTAGGAATCGGTTTCGTCATCCCTTGCATATTATAGTTCATCACGAAGTTCTATTATCTTGGGATAGTAACTAGAGAACACTATCAATCACAATATTATCTGGAAGATTAACTCCCACTTGATTCAAGCGATTGTAGTACCCAGACAATCTGAGCACATGCTCACTGGTTGAGTTATTCTCCTCCATCTTGTAGGCAAAGTACTGTCAGAGGTCTCATACCTCTCGACACGGGCATGCGTCTGAAATACTAATTTCAACTCTTGGAACATCTTATATGCTCCATGACGTTCAAAACGTTTTGAAATCCCGGTTTTAAGCCGTAAAGCATGGTGCACTAAACTATCAAGTAGTCATCATATCGAGCTTGCCAAACGTTCATAACATTTGCATATACTCCTGCAATAGGTCTGTCACCTAGCGGTGCATCAAGGACATAATTCTTCTGTGCAGCAATGAGGATAATCCTCAGATCACGGATCTAGTCTGCATCATTGCTACTATCATCTTTCAACTTAGTATTCTCTAGGAACATATCAAAAATAAGACATGGGATCTATACACAAGCTATTGATCTACACCATAGATATGCAAATACTATCAGGACTAAGTTCATGATAAATTAAAGTTCAATTAATCATATTACTTAAGAACTCCCACTTAGATAGACATCCCTCTAGTCATCTAAATGATCACGTGATCCAAATCAACTAAACCATGTCCGATCATCACGTGAGATGGAGTAGCCTTCAATGGCGAACATCACTATGTTGATCATATCTACTATATGATTCACGCTCGACCTTTCGGTCTTAGTGTTCCGAGGCCATATCTATATATGCCAGGCTCTCAAGTTTAACCTGAGTATTCTGCGTGTGCAAAACTGGCTTGCACCCGTTGTATGTGAACATAGAGCTTATCACACCCGATCATCACGTGGTGTCTCGGCACGACGAACTGTCGCAACGGTGCATACTCAGGGCGAACACTTGTACCTTGAAATTTAGTAAGGGATCATCTTATAATGGTACCGCCGTACTAAGCAAAATAAGATGCATAAAGGATAAACATCACATGCAATCAGTATAAGTGATAGGATATGGCCATCATCATCTTTGCCTTTGATCTCCATCTCCAAAGCACCTTCTTGATCACCATCGTCACCTGCTTGACACCTTGATCTCCATCGAAGCATCGTTGTCGTCTCGCCAACTATTGCTTCTACGACTATCGCTACCGCTTAGTGATAAAGTAAAGCAATTTCATGGCGATTGCATTTCATACAATAAAGCGACAACTATAAGGCTCCTGCCAATTGCCGATAACTTTTACAAAACATGATCATCTCATACAACAAATTATATATCATCACGTCTTGACCATATCACATCACAACATGCCCTGCAAAAACAAGTTAGACGTCCTCTACTTTGTTGTTGCAAGTTTTACGTGGCTGCTACGGGCTAAGCAAGAACCGTACTTACGTACGCATCAAAACCATAACGATTTTTCGTCAAGTGTGTTGTTTTAACCTTCAACAAGGATCGGGCGTAGTCACACTCAATTCAACTAAAGTTGGAGAAACAAACACCCACTAGCCACCTGTGTGCGAAGCACGTTGGTAGAACCAGTCTCATGAACGCGGTCATGTAATGTCGGTCTGGGCCGCTTCATCCAACAATACCGCCGAATCAAAGTATGACATGCTGGTAAGCAGTATGACTATTATCGCCCACAACTCTTTGTGTTCTACTCATGCATATAGCATCTATGCATAAACCTGGCTCTCATACCACTGTTGGGGAACGTAGTAATTTAAAAAAAAATCCTACGCACACGCAAGATCATGGTGATGCATAGCAACGAGAGAGGAGAGTGTTGTCTACGTACCCTCGTAGACCATAAGCGGAAGCGTTGACAACGCGGTTGATGTAGTCGTACGTCTTCACGATTGACCGATCCTAATACCGAAAGTACGACACCTCCACGATCTGCACACGTTCGGCTCGGTGACGTCCCACGAACTCACGATCCAGCAGAGTGTCGAGGGAGAGCTTCGTCAGCACGACGGCGTGATGACGGCGATGATGAAGTTACCGGTGCACGGCTTCGCCTAAGCACTGCAACGATATGACCGAGGTGGATTATGGTGGAGGGGGGCACCGCACACGGCTAAACGATCAATGATCAACTTGTGTGTCTATGGGGTGCCCCCCTCCCCCGTATATAAAGGAGTGGAGGAGGGGAGAGGGCCGGCCTCCTAGGCGCGCCCAAGGGGGGAGTCCTACTCCCAGTGGGAGTAGGATTCCCCCTTCCCCTTGTTGGAGTAGGAGAGAAGGAAGGGGAGAGAGAGGGAAGGAAAGGGGGGCTGCCCCCCAACCCAATTCGGATTGGGCTAGGGGGGCGTGCCCTCCACCTTGGCCTTCCTCTCCTCTATTCCACTAAGGCCCAATAAGGCCCATATACTCCCTGGGGGGTTCCGGTAACCTCCCGGTACTCCGGTAAATGCCTGAACTCTTCCGGAACCATTCCGGTGTCCAAACATAGGCTTCCAATATATCGATCTTTACGTCTCGACCATTTCGAGACTCCTCATCATGTCTGTGATCATATCCGGGACTCCGAACTACCTTCGGTACATCAAAACACATAAACTCATAATACCGATCGTCACCGAACGTTAAGCGTGCGGACCCTACGGGTTCGAGAACTATGTAGACATGACCGAGACTCATCTTCGGCCAATAACAAATAGTGGAACCTGGATGCTCATATTTGGTTCCTACATATTCTATGAAGATCTTTATCGGTCAAACCGCATAACAACATACGTTGTTCCCTTTGTCATCGGTATGTTACTTGCCCAAGATTCGATCGTCGGTATCCTCATACCTAGTTCAATCTCATTACCGGAAAGTCCCTTTACTCGTTCCGTAATGCATCATCCCGCAACTAACTCATTAGTCACATTGCTTGCAAGGCTTATAGTGATGTGCATTACCGAGAGGGCCCAGAGATACCTCTCCGATACACGGAGTGACAAATCCTAATCTCGATCTATGCCAACCCAACAAACACCTTCAGAGACACCTGTAGAGTATCTTTATAATCACCCAGTTATGTTGTGACATTTGATAGCACACAAGGTGTTCCTCCAGTATTCGGGAGTTGCATAATCTCATAGTCAGAGGAACATGTATAAGTCATGAAGAAAGCAATAGCAATAAAACTGAACGATCATAATGCTAAGCTAACGGATGGGTCTTGTCCATCACATCATTCTACTAATGATGTGACCCCGTTCATCAAATGACAACACATGTCTATGGTTAGGAAACATAACCATCTTTGGTAAACGAGCTAGTCAAGTAGAGGCATACTAGGGACACTTATGTTTTGTCTATGTATTCACACATGTACTAAGTTTCTGGTTAATACAATTCTAGCATGAATAATAAACATTTATCATGAAATAAGGAAATAAATAATAACTTTATTATTGCCCCTAGGGCATATTTCCTTCATTGCTCTAGGTCGGCAAGGTCGAAGTGGTGAGGGTCGATACTCTCAAGATCTATGGAGTGATCCTTGGCAATAGACGTTCCCAGGATGGAGCAGAAGTGGTCATAGGCCACCTTGGCCATCGCCGCCTCATCGGACGCGGTCCGTGAGCCCACGCGGAATGAGGCCACATGGTTTTTCTGTGCATAGTGAGCGGCGTGGATTTTGAAGATGGCCACGTTGGTGTCGCCTTCGCGGAGCCAGCCAAGGCGCACGTGTTGGCGGAGGATGGAGCGCTCGAGGGAGGCCAGTCCGAGATAGGCACGCTTGAGCTCGCGGCGAAGCCAGATTTCAGCCGGGGATAGAGGACGAGTGTCCTGCGCCATGTCGAGGTGGTAGATGATCTCGCGCGAGATCTGAAGTTGCAGGGAGATGTTGCCCGGTGTGCGCGCCCCCCAGTTCTGGAGGCGGCGGGCCGTGATCTTCATCCTATCGTAGATGCGTCTGAACGGGTCGGGGTCCGGCGGTATACAGTTCCAAGCCGCATCCACAGTGGCGAGGAATCCATCGAGCTTTGGCCAGTATCGCTTGAAGTGGAACCTGCATTTGCCGAGGCTACGCGGAGCACAGTCCACAACGAGGGGGCAGTGGTCGGACACGGCCGTGGCCAGGCACCGCAGCATGTGGTGGGGGTTGATGGTCACCCAGGATGGGGTGCAAAGCACGTGATCGTTCCTGACAAGTGTGGGGTTGCTTTGCTCGTTGGACCACGTGTATCTCCTGCCTGGAGGTAGATGTCCCTCAGGGCGTGATCCGCGATAAAGCGTTGAAATCGGCTCATGTTGCGCGGGTTGAGGTTGCCATTGTTCTTGTCCGCACATGATGTTATCATATTGAAGTCGCCGCCCAGGAGCCAAGGGCTGGCAATCGTGTCGCGCAGATCGTGGAGCTCGGCCATGAAGGCGAGTTTCTCGGCCATGCCTTGGGGTCCGTAGACCCCGGTGATCCACCACGGGGCTGCATCGATGGCAGGGGAGAAGGTGGCTGACACATGGAAAGCCCCAAGGATGGGGTTGGCGAGGGAGATGTGGTCGCTGCGCCAGGCTAGTAGGATACCACCACGAGTGCCCGTGGCCGGAAGAAAGAAAAAATCGGCAAAGGGGGTGCCCTGCGTCTCCAGGACAAGCAACGACGAGATGAAATTCAGCTTAGTTTCTGGCAAACACACGATACAAGGATCAGCCGAGGAGACAACGGAGTGCACGGCTGTGCGTTTGGCGCGGCTATTGAGCCCTCGCACATTCCAAAACACTATGGAAAGGTTTTGATCCATGGGAGGGTGGGGGCCATGTGATGCGCAGGGCAAGCACATCATGCCTCGACCAGGCGAGGAGCAGGGGAGCCACTCCGTCGAGGAGGGCGTAGGGGACGGTCCAACTGAAGAAGTCAGTGAAGGCGTGGACGATGTCGCTTGCCAGGGATTTGGCAAAGAGTCTGCTGTAGTGCTCCAGGGCCTCGCTGGAAATTGGCTCGTCTTCCCCCAGTAGTCCAAGGCGGCGGAGAAGTACCCGCTTAGCCTTCGTCTCCGAGTCCAGGCCACGGTCTACCTTGGCGAGCCGACCGCTGCGGCGCGGCGTGAAATTGGGCGGCAGTTCGCCACGCTTGCGGCACACCGAGGGAGTTTCGAGTACCAGGGCAGGGCGGGTTCTGATGGAGTTGATGTAATCCAGGACGTGGTCCGGGACGGGGCAGGAAGCAACACCGTTTGAAACGCGGGCTGGGAGCTGCGTGGAAGCCTGCATGGGCGGCATGGCCTCGGGAGGCAGCGCGCAATCAACTGTCACGGGTGGGCCCCGGGCCAATGGTGCGGCAGGTCCAGCGGGCGCGCACAACGAGGGTGTGGGCCCGGCCACATTTGCAGCAGCGAGAGTAGTTGCCGAAGTGGTGACAGGATCAGGCATGGCATCCATGCAGTCAAACAGGGCAGGCTGGGCGACAGTAGGGGGTGAGGCCGCTTGTGGCCCCAGAATCAAGGACACCTCAGGGATTGGCTGGTGCGTCTCCAAAGCAGCATCGGGGGAGGGCGGGCAGGTGGAGGCGGGCCCGGCTCGCTGGCGGCCGACTGCGCAGGTGGGGCAGGAGGGGATTCCCGCCCATCCGATGACGCTAGAGCGGAAGGATCCGAGGCAAGCCGCGCCAACGGGAGGGCGGCGTTGGGCACAACACGGGTGGGGCTGACAGCTGACGGGCCACAGATGGCCAGTGTGGTCGTGGGCGCTGTTTGAACTGGTGGGGGCTATCTTGGAGCGACACCCTGGTCAGCGGTTAGGCCCGACAGCCTTTGACGAACAGGGGGGCCATTGGTGATGCTGCCAGCGGCAGGATGGGGCCCGAGAACACCCTGGTAGCCGCGAAAAGGTGGCCCGGCGCGCCGGCGACGGTGATGAGAACCCGCGCCCCGTCCCGAGGGGCCGCGGGAGCGGCGATCGCTGGCGGGCAGCGGCAATCATGGCAGCGAGGCCAGGCGTCGGGAGGGGCAACGAGGAACCATGACCACCGCCGTCAGACTCAGCGGGCGGAGGCGGAGGTCGCAGGGTGGGAAAACGAAAATCCTCGGCGCGTCGCACGTGAATGGATACTGGGAAACGCAACATCGAGACGGTGAAGCGATCAACTAGGTCGGGGTTGGTGTTGGCGAGCGCATCGGGCTCGGCGAGGAGGAGCTCAGACTCGCGCGGGATTGCATCGGGGTTAGTGGTCGACGCCATAAGCCGGAAGACAGACATGTCACTGTCGTCTAGTGTCTCGGGGGCGAATCGATCCACGAGGCAGAAGGGCGAGAGGAGCTGCACGGCAGAGGAAATGTCCCAGCCATGCTCTGGGATGCCGATGATCTCGATGTCATCAGAGATGCGGAGGGAGATGGGCTCGGCTCCCTCGAGGCGGCTCCAAGGGTGCATGATCAGCCTGAACTTCGCAGCGCGCACGGGCGCGGCGGCAGCGAGCGCGCGAGTGGCTGCGTCCCGGAACCGAAGGAGGAACTCATCAGAGCGACGCCGTTGGACGAAGAAAGTCAACTGCGGGAGCTGGAAACGCTCACACACCGCGTGTGCTACGTCGTCGGCGGAGACGCCAGAGCGGCTCCCAGCCATGATGTCGACCAGAGCTAGGTCGAGGGCGCGCTCGGTGGCCTCCAGGCACGTAGTGCGCGGCATGAAGCAGACTGCGCCGGCGGGGCGTAAGGCGGGGTGGCCAGACATGGGCAGCAGCGCGGCGCGCAAGCTGGACCACGTGGAGCCGGGCGGCAAGGAGGAAGACGGAGCCCGCAGCGAGGGCGTGACCGTGGCGGAGTCGGAGGTTGTGGCGGCAGCGGGAGACAGAGACAGGCGCACCCCCGACCTGGAGGACGCAGGTGGGTGTGGGCCTGCTGCGCTCGAGTCCGAGGAGCCGAGGGAGTGAGGGGACGACGGGCACGGCCGCTTGGCCGCCGGCGCGTCGCTCGAGGAGGAGGGGGCGTGGGACGGTGCAGAGGCGGGCGATGTGGCCGAAGTGTCGGCAGCGATGGCAGCACACATCCTTCCGACACTCGTTGCGGGGGTGGCCGGTGCCCAGGCAACGCGGGCACTCGCCGGGATGTGGGGGCGATAGAGGGGGCGCGGCCGACATGGAGGGTCGTTGCGACGGCGATGGCGTAGGCCGCGGGGACGCGGGCGACGCCGGCCCGAGGCGATCTCCCAACCCCCACCGGCGGCAGGGTCGACCTCGGCCTCGTTCACGACCCGGTGCACCTCGGAGCAAGGGCCAGGGCGCACGGCGGGCGACGAGGGACGAGGTGCCGGCAGCGGGAAGGGAAGGGCCGAGGTAGCCGCGGGCGAGCACAGGGCGAGGCGATATGACCGCGCGCCATGGACAGACTCAGCGGAGGAGAGGCTCGACTCGACCCAGCGGCGTTCGCGGAGGCGGCCCGCGGCGGCCGGGGACGCGGGGGAGGAAGGGGAGGCCATGGGAGGGGTGGGCGTCGGTGCCGGAATGGCAACCGGCGTGGGCTGGTGGCCGACGGGGCCGGAGTGGCCGCCGGCGGGAGGGCGCTGGTGGGAACGGAGCGGAGCCTTGGGGGAGTCCTCCTTTCTGGACCCAAGTATTGATGAATAAGTTTTCAATAGAGATTGTCGATGATTTTTTTTAATATTGGGGGTCGCACCATTCAAATTGAAAGCACATGCGATGGAGAATATCCGGCAAGGAGAATGTTGAGTAATTAGCATTATTCTGTGTAGAATAACTAAACTTAAGCGGCAATTTAAAAGAAGAAAATATATAGTACAGAACCTTGAACTTGTAGGTAAATTGTGTGTTCAACAAATTCAAACACCAAACTATAAAACCCTAGTAATTGCAAGTCATCGTTGGTGGAAAATTTGTCTAGACATCGATTTGCTCGTGATTTATGGTCAGAGCCACAAGGACACCCAAAACCCACCGGTTCCGTTTGTGATAGCATCGTATTGAAGGAGCAGCCGAAAGATGCGTGTGGTTTGTGCGTATAATACTACAATGTATATGTACATGGGTGTTTATGTTCGTGTAACGGACGTTATGGGAGATAATGAGGTTAGGAACAATACTTTATCCCTTTAGATTTGAACTAGTTGGATTTTGTGAAAGGGTTTCATGAACTTAGTGGGAAAATCCCCCGCAAAAAAAAAGATCTTAGTGGGAAAATATATGGAATGAACCTGTTGTTGTTGTGGACAGTCTAGATGTCATGCAAAAAAAAATCAGGAGAATGAGCAAATATCAGAAAGGATGGAGAGGAATTTAAGAGATCAGATCCTGAAAATAATAAATATCTAACTCATGAGCTAAAGACTTGGAAATCTTGGAAGAAATTTAGCCCCTTGCCAACCATGATAAATTCCGGCCAGAGCTCTATTTGTAAGTCTCTCGAGGAAGAAGAAGGGTACTGACACGAGAGATCTTGAGAAGATTGGTTCCTTGAGGGAGACACTAATATTTGTTACTTTCATATAATTGTTAATGGTAGCAGGATAAAAAGCACATTTATTTTCTAAATAATGGATAATTTGTTATTCAAGGGACCGCCAGTCTTGTTGATCATGCTGCCAACTATTACAAGGAGCTTTCTCGACCTACTGAAGGTTTTGGTTGTAGATTAAGAAGTGATGTTTGGACTAAACATGAGAAACTGTGAGAGGAAGATAATATGGAACTCAACAAATCTTTTAGTGGGGAAGAAATTAAAAAAAGTGATTTATGGTAGTATGAAAAAGGATAGAGCAACAAGGTGTGATGGGTTTCCTATTGAATTATATCAAGCATATTGGCACTTTATCAAAGATGATATTATGGTGTGCTTCCATTAATTTCGTGTTGGAAAGGTGGACGTGAGCAGAATAAATTTTGGTATTATAACTCTTATTCCAAAGGGAGCAGATGCATATATTGTTTAGAGATACAGACCAATTTGTCATTTTGCCTCTGCTTATAAAAATTTACCCAAAAGCTATGGATGATAGAGTTAAACCTTTTATGGGCAAACTAGTCTCTACAACCCAGAGTGCCTCCATTGGAGGGAGAAATATTATGGATGGAGTCATGTTCTAACATGAAATATTACCTGAGCCAAGGAGGAAAAAGCAACAAGGGGTTGTTTTGAAGTTGGTTTTGAAAAGTCTATGATAAGGTAAACTTGAATTTGCTTTTCTATAGCCTGAGCGAAAGAGGGTTTAATGATAGGTGGATGTAGTGGTTCCATACTATGGTTAAAGGGGGACTCTCGGTGTTAAAGTTAATGATATTGTTGGTAAGAATTTTGGCATCTTTAAAGGGGTGAGGCAAGTTGAGTAGGTGACCCTTGTCTCCTTTCCTCTTTAATATCAGTGCAAATTGTCTTCAGAAAATGGTGAAGCTGGCTCAAGACACTAGGAAGTTCGTAGGTTTGATACCTCACCTTATATATAAAGGGCGGCCATTATACAATTTATCCATGATACCATTTTGTTGATTCAAGATAGTGTTGATTTTGCCAGGAATTTGAAGTTGTTGGTATATTTTTTGAACAAATGTTTTGGTTGAAAATCATTTTCTAGAAAAAGTGAGGTGCTTATGATCGTGCATGATGATAGAGGACATATGCACACCAACACTTTCAATTGCTAGCACATCAGATAGCCTATTAAGTACGTAGGTGGGCATGTGTCACTGGTACCGTATCGTGCTATACAAATGGTTTTTAACCCCTTTCCGCGATGGCATTTGGAACCATCGCCTAGTGAGTGACTGCGATAGGGGGGGATCCTTCCCACATGACCCAGAAACCGTTGGGGATAGGCGAGCGGCTACTGACGATCGCCACAAAATAAACGTATGAGAAGCCACCCCAGTCCCACACATTAGATCTCGACGTTACGTTTCTAATCATAGAGACAACCCAAATGATTACGCCGCTATAGTCGTGTGAAAAAGGTGGACATCAGCATTTAATCTACCGATATGTTTGTGATAGGTACATTATCGCACACGGCTCAAGAATGTAAAATGTGTGTGGTGCCTCTACTAACGCCAACGTGTCAATTTTCATAACTGTGTGCTATTGGTATTCCTATCACACATGCACACTGGCTTGAAAAGTTTGCTGTATTACCATGAATCACACACTCATATGAGATGAAACCGTGTGTGCGTCCGTCGGGCATCGCAAACGTTTCATGTCAAAGAACTGTCTATTCTCTATTTTTCATCGCACATGAGGTTTTCATTCTAACTGTGTGCACATTGTTTTATTCGCTCCTGTATAATTTTATTTCCCACTGTAATTTATTATTCGAATTGGAAATTTTGAAATATGAAACATGGAATTCAAATTCTCAGCACAATGGTTCAACAACGAATTCATAAATTAAATTGTCGGTACAACATGTTCAGTAATTACAGGATTAGACAACAATTAACTATGATGAACCACAATATTTAGAGGCGGTAAAGGTGAAGATACAAGTGTAAATCATTTTGACTGCCGATGGTGTTGAAGAAGCGGAATGCCCATAATGTGCCTTCCTGCATGCCATAGGCACGAACAACTTTTGTCCAACCCCTTGTGACGATCGCCCGCCCATCCTTCACCGCCTTTAGGAAGACTTCCATAGCATTATCATGGTAGCATGAATTATATACCTTAGTTGCCTCCACTCCGGTCATGTAGTTTGCAAGGTAATCATCAGTAAATAGCTTCGGAAACCACTGAAAAGAGAAAAATATCAGATACTAAGGTCTAAATAGAGTAACTTGTTGTGGGCAGGGGGAAGAGGGAACACATTACTTACCATCCTAAAGTTCACTGTTGTCTTGGACAAAGTGTAAATGAAGAGCCTAATTCCCATCACCCGTTTCTTTCGCCTAACAATCTTTCTTAGTTTTCTCACTTGACGCTTGTTCATGAATATCTCATTGCCCCAGACGCAAAAGGGATCGAAGCATGGATCTCAATCACTCATATATGTACCTACAAGCCACCAGTAAATGTTAGAAGCTAAACTGAGATTGCACAAATGATGTAAAATACAACTACCTACGTTCCTAAGTACAAGTATTTTTAGAGATTTCAATATGAACTACATACGGATGTATATAGAATTATAAATATAGTTTAGATTAGAATCTAGATTCACTCATTTTACTCCTTATGTAGTCTACATTGGAATCTCTAAAAATACATTCAATCAAAGAAATGTTGGGGAACGTAGCAATAATTTAAAAAAAAATCCTACGTGTCACCAAGATCAATCTAGGAGATGCTAGCAACAAGAGAAAGGGAGTGCATCTTCATACCCTTGAAGATCGCTAAGCGGAAGCGTTACTAGGAACGCGGATGATGGAGTTGTAATCGCGGCGATTCAAATCGCGAAAGATCCGATCCAAGCGCCGAACGGACGGTGCCTCCACGTTCAACACACGTACAGCCCGGGGACGTCTCCTCCTTCTTGATCCAGCAAGGGGAGAGGAGAAGTTGAGGGAGAGCTCCGGCAGCACGACGGGGTGGTGGGGGAGCTTGCAGTTCTCCGATAGGGCTTTGCCAAGCACTACGGAGGAGGTGTTGGAGAGGGGGACGGCTGCGCCAGGGA
>NC_057805.1:302872529-302915655 GCF_018294505.1 Triticum aestivum | reverse complement strand
CAGCCCACCAGGGGCTGGTTCCCTCCCTTGCTCAGCCCACTTGGCCCAGCGGGGCAGGTGGCCCCACCCGGTGGACCCCGGACACCTTCCGATGGTCCCGGTACAATACCGATAACCCTGAAATTATTCCGGTGACTGAAACAGGACTTCCCATATATAATTCTTCACCTCCGGACCATTACGGAACTCCTCGTGATGTCCGAGATCTCATCCAGGACTCCGAACAACCTTCGGTAACCACATACAATTTCCCATAACAACTCTAGCATCACCGAACCTTAAGTGTGTAGACCCTACGGGTTCGGGAATCATGCAGACATGACCGAGACATCTCTCCGGCCAATAACCAACAGGGGGATCTGGATACCCATGTTGGCTCCCACATGTTCCACGATGATCTCATCGGATGAACCACGATGTCGGGGATTCAATCAATCCCGTATGCAATTCCCTTTGTCCATCGGTATGTTACTTGCCCGAGATTCAATCGTCGGTATCCCTACCTTGTTTAATCTCGTTACCAGCAAGTCTCTTTACTCGTTCCTGTAACGCATGATCACATGGCTAAATCCTTAGTCACATTGAGCTCATTATGATGATGCATTACCGAGTGGGCCCAGAGATACCTCTCCGTCATACGGAGTGACAAATCCTAGTCTCGATTCGTGCCAACCTAACAGACACTTTCGGAGATACCTGTAGTGCACCTTTATAGCCACCCAGTTAAGTTGTGACATTTGGTACACCCAAAGCATTCCTACGGTATCCGGGAGTTGCACAATCTCATGGTCTAAGGAAACGATACTTGACATTAGAAAAGCTCTAGCAAAAACGAACTACACGATCTTGTGCTATGCTTAGGATTGGGTCTTGTCCATCACATCATTCTCCTAATGATGTGATCCCGTTATCAACGACATCCAATGTCCATGGTCAGGAGACCACAACGATCTATTGATCAATGAGCTAGTCAACTAGAGGCTTACTAGGGACATATTACGGTCTATGTATTCACACATGTATTACGGTTTCCGGTTAATACAATTATAGCATGAACAACAGACAACTATCATGAACAAGGAAATATAATAATAACCACTTTATTATTGCCTCTAGGGCATATTTCCAACAAGAAATACATTCCTAAGTAAAAGCTTTATTTTGTTCGTAAGCATGATGTGAATTTATCATGGATTGCAACAAATAAATACATTCAATCAAATAGAAATTATCATAATTAAAGTCTTGTAATCCAAAAGAGTGCGCACATCACTAGTTAAAGTTTTGACCTCTCCAAACCCACTTTTATCAATTTTTTCATCAAGATTTTCACCCTCCGAATTATCGGGACGCCCTCTAGCTAAAGTTGACTCTTCTTCAGTCCCTTTATCATCAATTTTAATTTTACTAAACAAGGAATCAATAGAAGAAACACCAATCACTTTAAGATCTTCATCATTTTTATCCTCTAAGGAAATTGGCTTAGCGGCCATTTGATTTACTAGGGTAGCTTGTGCATCGGATATTTTACCTAGCAAATTTTCAGCGTGAGCATACTGAGATTGGAGATTACAAACTTCTCTACTAACATCATCAAGTTGTTTTCTTATAGCATCTAACATAGTAGAGTGTTCTTTAAGTTCCTCGGTGAAATACTTATTGTGCTCAAATTGTGTAGTCATATATTCCTTGGTACTTTTTTCATTCTCAAGCAAAATATTGGGGTAAGGAATATCATAGTACTTTCTTTGAGACATCGTGGATACGCAAGCAAGATTGCAAACAAAAAATGATCTGACGAGAAAAAGGCGAACGAAAAAGAGAAGGCAAATAAAACGACAAATTTTGTGAAGTGGGGGAGATGAAAACGAGAGGCAAATGGAAAATAATGTAAATTGCAACGAGATGAGATTTGTGATTAGGAACCTGATAGATGTTGATGATGTCTCCCCGGCAACGGTGCCAAAAATTCCTTTTGATGCGGCTTGAAATTGCATTGGTATTTCCCCAAAGAGGAAGGGATGATGCATTACAGCTACGGTAGGTATTTCCCTCAGTTATGAAACCAAGGTATCAATCCAGTAGGAGAACCAAGCAACATTATGTAAACGGTACCTGCACACAAAGAACAAATCCTCATAACCTAATGACCCACGAGTATAGGGGATCAATTGTAGCTCTTTTCGATAAGTAAGAGTGTCAAACCCGACGAGGAGCAGAAGGAAATGACAAGTGGTTTTCAACAAGGTAATGTCTGCAAGTGATGAAATTGTAAGTAACATAGTAGTTTGATAGCCAGATAATTGGTAACGAGCCAGTAATGATAGTAGTAACAAAAGTGCAGCAAGGTAGCCCAATCCTTTTGAAGCAAAGGACAGGCCAAAATGATCTCTTATAGTGAGCAAAGCGTTCTTGAGGGTACACGGGAATTTCATATAGTCACTTTCATCATGTTGGTTCGATTTGTGTTCGCTACTTTGATAATTTGATATGTGGGTGGATTGGTGCTTAGGTGCTATTCTTACTTGAACAAACCTCCTACTTATGATTAACCCTCCCTCAAGCATCTGCAACTACGAGAAAAGTATTAAGAATAAATTCTAACCATAGCATTAAACTTTGGGATCCAATCGGTCCCTTACGGAATAGCGCATAAACTGGGGTTTAAGCTTCTGTCACTCTCGCAACCCATCATCTAATTACTACTCCATAATGCATTCCCTTAGGCCCAAATATGGTGAAGTGTCATGTTGTCGACATTCACATGACACCACTAAGGGAATCACAACATACATACTATCAAAATATCGAACACATATCAAGTTCACACGATTACTTGCAACATGATTTCTCCCATGACCTCAAGAACAAAAGTAAATACTCACAAATGATAATCATGCTGAAAATAAGAGGGGTATTAAATATCATATTGGATCTGAACATATAATCTTCCACCAAATAAACCATATAGTAATCAACTACAAGATGTAATCAACACTACTAGTCACCCACAAGCACCAATCTATAGTTCTAGTAACAAGATTGAACACAAGAGATGAACTAGGGTTTGAGATGAGATGGTGCTATTGAAGATGTTGATGAAGATAGCCCTCCCCAAGATGGGAGAGTTGTTGGTGATGATGATGACGATGATTCCCCACCCCCGGGAGGGAAGTTCCCTCGGCGGAATCACTCCGTCGGAGGGCAAAAGTGCCCATGCCCAAGTTTCGCCTCGAGACGGCGGCGCTCTGTCCCGAAAGTCCTCTCCTTATTTTTTAGGTCAAAATGACTTATATACCAGAAGATGGGCACCAGAGGTGGGCCTGGGTGAGCACAACCCACCAGGGCGCGCGTGGGCTCCCAGGAGCGCCCAGGTGGGTTGTGCCCACCTGGTGGGCCCCCTCTGGTACTTATTTGCTCCAATATTCATCAAATATTCCATAAAAATTCTCCGTGAAGTTTCAGCTTGTTTGGAGTTGTGCAGAATAGGTAGCCTGGCGTATGTTTTTCAGGTCCAGATTTCCATCTGCCGGAATTCGCCCTCTTTGTGTGTACCTTGCAAATTATGAGAGAAGGCATTAGAATTACTCCAAAAAGCATTATTATTAATAAAAACATCATAAATAACAGTAATAAAACATGATGCAAAATGGACGTATCAACTCCCCCAAGCTTAGACCTCGCTTGTCCTCAAGCGAAAACCGAAATCGGAAAACACGTCCACATGCTTAGAGAGAGAGGTGTCGATAAAAACAGAATACGGACATAGAAGCATCATGTAGATTATTATGACATCAACAAATTTAAACATAAGACTTTTATCATAGAGCTTGTATCATAGACTTCCCATGAATAAGTGACAATTCATCACACAATTGAAGTATAAAGCATAAACTCTATTAGAAACCAACAAACTATGTTCTCAGTCAACTTTGCAACTACAATTCATCATCTTTTCAGGAAGGGTCACGTATCGGAGCCTTTAGGCAAGTCAACATGCTCAACCATCATATAGTCTTCTATGATTGCTGATACTTCTCCAACGTATCTATAATTTTTGATTGTTCCATGCTGTTTTATTATCAATCTTGGATGTTTTATAATCATTTTATATCATTTTTTGGTACTAACCTATTGACATAGTGCCAAGTGCCAGTTGCTGGTTTCTACATGTTTTTTACATCGTAGGAAATTAATATCAGACGGAGTCCAAATGCCACGAAACTTCACAGAGAATTTTTATGGGCCAAAAGGAACATGTTGGGCCCTGCCTGTGCCTGGGGGGTGCCCCGAGGGAGGCACAACCCACCAAGGTGCGCCAGAAGGCCCAGGCGCGCCCTGGTGGGTTGTGCCCACCTCGGGTGCCCCCCGGACCGCCTCTTTGCTCTATAAATACCCCAATATTCCAAAAACCCTAGGGGAGTCGACGAAATACTCATCCAGCCGCCGCAGAGTCCAGAACCACCAGATCCAATCTAGACACCATCTCGGATGGGGTTCACCACCTCCATTGGTGCCTCTCCGATGATGCATGAGTAGTTCTTTGTAGACCTTCGGGTCCGTAGTTAGTAGCTAGATGGCTTCCTCTCTCTCGCTGAATTCTCAATACAATGGTCTCTTGGAGATCCATATGATGTAACTATTTTTGCAGTGTGTTTGTTGGGATCTGATGAACTTTGAGTTCATGATCAGTTATATCTTTTTATATCCATGAAAGTTATTTGAGTTTCTTTGATCTCTTATATGCATGATCTCTTAAAGCCTCGTATTTCTTCTCCGATATTTGGGTTTTGTTTGGCCAACTTGATCTATTTATCTTGCAATGGGAAGAGGTGCTTTGTAGTGGGTTCGATCTTACGGTGCTTGATCCTACCGACAGAAAGGGAAACGACACGTATGTATCATTGCCACTAAGGATAAAACAATGGGGTCTATCTCTACATAGATAGATCTTGTCTACATCATGTCATCGTTCTTATTGCATTACTCCATTTTTCCATGAACTTAATACACTAGATGCATGCTGGATAGCGGTCGATGTGTGGAGTAATAGTAGTAGATGCAGGCAGGAGTTGGTCTACTAATCTTGGACGTGATGCCTATATAATGATCATTGCCTGGATATCATCATAATTATTTGAAGTTCTATCAATTGCCCAACAGTAATTTGTTTACCCACCGTTTGCTATCTTCCTCGAGAGAAGCCACTCATGAAACCTACGGCCCCCGGGTCTTCTTTCTCATATATTTGCCTTTGCGATCTACTTTTCCTTACATTTATATTCAGATCTACAAAACCAAAAATACAAAAATACTTTGCTGCACTTTATTTTATTTGCGATCTATTTATTCAATCTATTACAACTTTCTCTCGTCCATGCACCGTTTCTGGTGCCATTACCCGAAAGGGATTGACAACCCCTTTAACACGTCGGGTTGCGAGGTGTTGTTATTTGTGTGCAGGGGTTGTTTATGTTGTGTTGCTTGGTTCTCCTACTGGTTCGATAACCTTGGTTTCATATCTGAGGGAAATACCTACCGCCGCTGTGCTGCATCATCCCTTCCTCTTTGGGGAAATACCGACGTAGCTTCAAGCGACATCAATTGCTAACACTCACCGCATACACATGAGCAAAATGTTTCTACCAGACACATAGGAAGATAGAGGCTTATAGTTTCGCCTCCCAACGTATTCACCTCAAGGGTGATGTCAACAATAATAACTCATGCCACCCATATTCAACTGGACATATGTGCCTAGATCTTTCCTCACCACATGATGCTTGCCAAAGGAGAAAAATAAAAAGGAATAGAGAGAAAAACTTTGACTCTTGCGTAAAAGTAAAAGATAGGCCCGTCGCAGAGGGAAGCAGAGGTTGCCATGCGCTTATTTGTTTGTATTCTCAACCCCTTAATGCAAAAGAACGTCATGTTGCATTGCCCCTTGTGATAGCGACCTTTATTATGCAGTGTGTCGCTTTTATTCTTCGCCATCACAAGTTCGTGCAACGCTCAATTTTCTCTTACACTAAATGATCTCACACTTTTAGAAGCAATTTTTATTGCCTTATTGCACCGATGACAACTTACTTGAGGGATGTTGCTCAATCCCTAGGTAGGTATGGCGGACTCTTGAAAATAAGATTTGGGTTTAAGGGTTTTTGGATGCACAAGTAGTATCTCTACTTGGTGCGGAATTTTTGTCTAACAAAGATAGGGGCAAGCACCACATGTTAAAGGATCTATGACAACATGACTTCTATGTGAATATGAACAAACATAAATTATTAAGTTGTCTTCCTTGTCCAACGTCAACAATTTTGGCATATAATATTTTGATGGGGGCTCACAATCACAAAAGATTTCTAGGATAGTATATTTATATGTGAATCTTCTCTTCCCTTATTAATTCTTCACGAGTTGCATCATTGACCAATTCTATGTTTGTCAATCTCTAATAAAATTTCCTACTTATACTATTCCTTATGTGGTGTCATCACCTACCATAGGATCATCATATGATCTTCTTGGTTTATTTCCTTTCCTTTTTATTTATTTCCTTTCCTTTTATTGCAACATGAAAGAAAAGAAAGCAAAAACTCAAACTAACTTTCTTATATATCTCGCACACGATTACAAGGATAGATCACTAAGCAAAACTCTCGAAAAGAAAGGATCGAACTAAACTTTTATTTATCTAAAGCAAAAGATTGAACTAAAATATGTAAGTGCAAAAGATAGTGGGGATGATACGATACCGGGGCACCTCCGCCAAGCTTGGCGGAAGCCAAGGGGAGTGCCCATACCCGATACTCAATTTTCTTTTGGTAATGAAGAAGATGGTGGTGGTGATGAAGTAGATGCGATCTTGTCCTCGGGTTTCCATGGCAGAGGTCCACCATCGTAAGAGGAAGAATGAGTCTCACGGGTCCTGCAACTGGCAGCCAAACTCATACCTTTAAACCTCGCCTCATATTCAAAGACTTGGTTTTGAAGATCATAGATCTGGCTTTGGAGGAAGTTGATTTGCTCGTTGAGGGTGAATACGATGTCCTTCATGGGCTTGCCATCCACCTTGAGATCACGGGAAAGTTCCATGATCATGAGGTGATTGGCATTGAGTCCACGCTCCACCATCCCCTTGCATTGGAAGACCTCCTGCTCCATAGCCTCAAGCCTGGCCTCCGTGGTTCCCGTCCCCTTGGGTCCTTGCACATCGCGGATGTGCAGCACCCCCTCATGCATCTGGATGGTCTGAGGGTGCTGCACCACCTCCCGCAAATATGGGTTGATGATGTTCTTGAAGAACTTGTCCTTGGAGGAGCTTGAAGCAGCCATGGTAGATGGGATCTGACAGAAAACAACAATAAAAGAAAACAGAGGATTTCTCCGCGATAAGGTGGTCAATAAGTTCGGGGGGTATATAAAGATTTTTTTATCTTGGGAAACAAGAAAGCGGAAGAAAAACGGAGTCCGGAAGGTGCCCCGGGTGGGCACAACCCACCTGGGCATGCCTGGCAAGCTAGGCACGCCATGGTGTCTTGTGCCCACCAGGGTCACTTTCCCGGTAGTTTCTTATTTTCCTAATTTCTAAATATTCCAAAACTGACAAAAAACATTTTTGCGGAATTTTCGGAGTCTGTTTACTTACCGTACCACATACCTCCTTATTTTCACGATTCTGGAGTGTTCCGGAAGGACTCTTTTATGTGTTCTTCCGGTGTCAAAGTTTGGACAATATTGCTTTCAACATTAATGGGCGTACCTGAGATGTAATGTTTTATTCGTTGCCCATTAACAACCTTCAGGTTAGTACCTTCGACATTATTTATTTTGATAGCCCCAGACCGATAAACCTCCTCGATAACATAGGGTCCTTCCCATTTTGAGAGGGGCTTTCCTACAAAGAACCTGAAATGAGAGTTGTACAAAAGAACATATTCTCCAACTTTAAACTCACGCTTTTGGATTCTTTTATCATGCCATCTTTTAAATTTTTCTTTAAACAACTTGGCATTTTCATAAGCTTGGGTTCTCCATTCATCTAATGAGCTAATATCAAATAGCCTCTTTTCACCGGCAAGTTTGAAATCATAGTTGAGTTCCTTGATTGCCCAATATGCTTTATGTTCTAATTCAAGAGGCAGATGACAAGCTTTTCCATAAACCATTTTATAAGGAGACATACCCATAGAAATTTTATATGCTGTTCAATAAGCCCAAAGTGCATCATCTAATTTCTTAGACCAATTCTTCCTGGGCCTATTGGCGGTCTTTTGCAAAATTAATTTTATTTCTCTATTGCTAAGCTCAACTTGACCACTAGACTGAGGATGATAGGGTGATGCAATTCTATGGTTAACATCATACTTGGCAAGCATTTTATGGAAAGCACCATGAATAAAGTGTGAACCACCATCAGTCATTAAATATCTAGGGACTCCAAACCTTGGGAAAATAACTTCCTTAAGCATTTTAATAGAGGTGTTGTGATCAGCACTGCTGGTTGGAATGGCTTCTACCCATTTAGTAACATAATCAACATCAACCAAAATATGTGTATACCCATTAGAGGAAGGAAAAGGTCCCATGTAATCAAATCCCCAAACATCAAATGGTTCAACAGCAAGTGAATAATTCATAGGCATTTCGTGACGCTTACCGATATTACCTATTCTTTGGCATTCATCACAAGATATGACGAACTTACAGGCATATTTGAAGAGAGTAAGCCAATAAAATCCGGATTGCAATACCTTGTGAGCACTTCTGTCTCCAGCATGATGCCCTCCATATGCTTCGGAGTGACATTTCCATAGGATTTGTCCCTGTTCATGCTCAGGTACACAACGTCTAATAATACCGTCTACTTCTTCTTTATAAAGATGTGGGTCATCCCAAAAGTAGTGTCTTAAATCATAGAAGAATTTTTTCTTTTGTTGGTATGTAAAGCTAGGTGGTAAATATTTAGCAACAATATAATTAGCATAATTAGCATACCAAGGAGTATTATTAGCAACATTTATTGCAGCTAGCTGCCCATCAGGAAAACTATCATCAATAGGTAGTGGGTCATCAAGCACATTTTCAAGCCTAGACAAGTTATCAGCTACGGGGTTCTCAGCTCCTTTCCTATCAGTGATACGCAAATCAAATTCTTGTAGCAAGAGAACCCATCGAATAAGTCTAGGTGTAGCATATTTCTTTTCCATAAGATATTTAATAACAGCATGGTCAATGTGAACGATAACTTTAGAGTCAACAATGTAAGATCTAAATTTATCACAAGCAAACACCACTGCTAGAAATTCTTTTTCAGTTGTAGCATAATTCTTTTGAGCACTATCTAGAGTTTTACTAGCATAATGAATAACATTTAATTTCTTATCAACTCTTTGTCCTAGAACAGCACCAACAGCATAATCACTAGCATCACACATAATTTCAAAAGGCAAGTTCCAATCAGGTGGTTGAACAAAAGGTGCAGAAATTAAAGCTTTCTTGAGTGTTGTAAGAGGCCTAGAGATTTTAGAGAAGTCTTTGATAAATCTCCTATAGAAACCAACATGACCTAGGAAACTACAAACCTTTGATATCCTTAGGACATGGCGTTTTCTCAATTGCATCAACCTTAGCTTTGTCTTCTTCCATACCCTTTTTAGAAATCTTATGACCCAAGACAATACCTTCATTAACCATAAAATGGCACTTCTCCCAATTCAAGACAAGATTTGTTTGTTCACATCTCTGCAAAACTCGATCAAGATTGCTTAAACAATCATCAAAAGACTTCCCATAAACAGAAAAGTCATCCATGAAAACCTCAACAATCTTTTCACAAAAGTCAGAGAATATAGCAGTCATACATCTTTGAAAGGTAGCAGGTGCATTGCATAAACCAAAAGGCATACGTCTATAAGCATAAGTTCCAAAGGGACAAGTAAAAGTGGTCTTTTCTTGATCAGGTTGAGAAACAGGTATTTGCGAAAAACCAGAATATCCATCAAGGAAGCAAAAGTGTGTGTGCTTAGATAATATTTCTAGCATTTGATCAATAAAAGGCAGAGGGTAATGATCTTTTCTAGTTGCTTTATTTAATTTTCTAAAATCAATTACCATTCTATAGCCTGTAACAATTCTTTGTGGAATAAGTTCATTTTTATCATTAGGAACAATAGTAATACCTCCTTTCTTAGGGACACAATGAACATGACTTACCCATCTACTATCAGCTATAGGATAGATTATACCTGCTTCCAGAAGTTTTAATATTTCCGTTTTTACCACTTCTTTCATCTTTGGATTTAACCACCGTTGGTGATCAACAACGGGTTTAGCATCAGGTTCCATATTCATCTTGTGCTAACATAGAGTGGTACTAATGCCCTTTAAATCATCAAGAGTATATCCAATGGCAGCTCGGTGCTTCCTTAGAACTTTCAATAATCGTTCTTCTTCATGTTCTGAAAGGTTAGCACTAATAATAACAGGATATATCTTCTTTTCATCATGATAACCATATTTCAAAGTGTCTGGCAATTGTTCTAATTCAAACATAGGATCACCTTTAGGTGGAGGAGGACCTCCTAGAGTTTCAACAGACAAATTGTGTTAAGCAGAGGACGTTGTTCAAAGAAAATATCATCTATTTCATTTCTTTCATGCATATGTAAATCATTTTCATGGTCTAGAAAATATTGTTCTAGTGGATCAGTAGGAGGCACAACAATAGAAGCAAGACCAATTATTTCATCCTTACTAGGCAATTCTTTTTCATGAAGCTTTCTACTAAACTTGGAGAAATTAAATTCATGAGACTCATCACCAAAACTAACACCGTCAGTTTGTTTCTCACAATCTATTCTAGCATTAATAGTATTCAAGAAAGGTCTACCAAAGATAACAGGACAAAAGTCATCTTGTGGGGAACCAAGAAGAAGAAAATTAGTAGGGTATTTTATTTTCCCACACAAGACTTCAACATCTCTAACAATTCCAATTGGTGATATAGTGTCTCTATTAGCAAGTTTAATAGTAACATCTATGTCTTCTATCTCTGCAGGTGCTATGTCATTCATAATTTCTTGGTATAAGGTGTAAGGAATAGCACTCACGCTAGCACCTATGTCACATAAACCATGATAACAGTGATCCCCTATTTTAACTACGATAACGGGCATGCCAACAACAGGTTTGTGTTTATCCTTTTTATCAGGTTTGGCAATTCTAGCAGCTTCTTCACAGAAGTGTAACATCCCAAAATTCTAAATTTTGGAATGTTATATTAAATAAATAGTTTTGATTGTTTCTTTGATTTTTGTGTGAATGATTGAGTGAAGTTGAGTGCAATTTGAAACTTTTTGAAAGTTGAATGAGAGGGAATAAAAGGACTTTCCCAAAAGTGTTTCCTTTTGAAATGTTTTGAAACCTCATTTGGAAGTAATGCAAACTTGATGCCACTCAAGGACTTTCAAGAGAGGAGATGAAATGACTTCTCCAAAGTTTAATGAAAGAGAGTGGGGAGTTAAACCACTTTTGGAATTCCATTTGGAATCCTTCCCATTTGAATAGTTTCAAATTCCTCTGACCCATTTCAAAAATAAAGAGAGGAGCAACATGACACTCCAAACCAGGGGCAAATTTGAAATATATTTGAATGAGGAAAACGGGAAAGATTTGGAAGTGGTTTGAATTTCAATTTCAAAACCATTTAGGAGTTATTCGGCTTCAAATCAAATTATTTTTGTCCCAAAAATAAATAAATGGAAATAAGGGTAAAATGATTCCCTTCAATGGAAAATTAGGAGAAAAGTTTTTTTTGAAATCATAAATGTATTTTATTGGGTTTTATTGCAACAGCAGCACTGTTTGACTTTTATTAATTTTTCTGTATTTTATTTGTCTCTTAGAAATAGTTCATATTTTAGGAATTCTTTTTCTAAACATTTTGATATATAATATGTCTATGTAAAAGTCTTATTGTTTTTCTTTTATTTATTTTGTTCTTGTGTGTGTGTTACTTAAAAAAAACGGCCAAAGCCAGCAGTGCCTAGCCCGAGGCCCATCTCTCTCTCCCTCCGCCGCGGCCCACAGCGGTCCAGCCCGCGCCCGCGCCCTTCTTCCTCCTCCCGCAGACCACGCAGGGCATCGCCGCCGCCGGAATCCCAAACTTCTCGGGATCGCGATCTTCCGATTCGCCCCCTGCTCCAAGTCTCTTCCCCCTAAATATACTCCTCCCCTCGACCCGTTCCCATCCTTTCCCCTCGCCGAAACCCCTTGCCTCGCCCGTAATCTCTCGCCGGAGCCGAGCACCGCCGCCGCACCATTGATGCCCTAGAGCCCGCCTCCGACCTCCCCGAGACCCGCCACCACCACCATCGTGATCCCCTCCCTCGACTACACCTTCCCAACAACTCGCCTGAGCCTCAAAACCACCGGATCGCCATCGTCGTTGATCACCGACGCCATCCGCCGCCTCGAGCTCGCCGTCGACCACCTCCGACCATCTCCTCCGACTCCACGACCACCGTTGGACTCGTCGTCGCCCGCTACATCGCCCCGACCCCTCCATCTTCGTCGCCGACGACCGGAGCGCCACCGCCACCGACGTTCGAGCCGCCACCGCCGACGACGACCTCGCCGGAGACGCCACCACCGCTGTAAGCAACCTCCACCGTCCGATCTGTTATTGACGGCATAGATTAGATATAACGAACGGTTACATTTTTTTTAATTAGATCGGTTTAGTTCCGGTTTGTTACGGCTTTTATTCGGTTTAGATTGGTTCAGGTCTAGTCGGTTTAGCCAATCGATCTTTCTGTTTTAGCCCGTACACGTTTCTGTTATTTTACGACCGAGCGGTAGATAGTTCAGATTGCCCACCTCCCTGGCCCGATAGCAGTAGGCCACGTAGCTAGCGCCCGTTTTGTTTATTTTATTTTATTTTCGTTTTTGTTTTAAAAACAGAATAGTTCTGATTTTAGATTGCTTATATACTTTATGTTTTAGATCCAAATTGAGTGATTCCTTTTGCATTGTGTCACAAATTTGTTGAAGTTTCTGTTTGCGTACTTAGTTTTCAGATTTGAGTAGTTTAAACTTGAGTTCGATGAAATTTGTTCAAATCACTAATTTGGTCATATCTTGAGTTTTATAAAATATTTTTGATTGATTCTTTTGCTACGGTTTTGTTATTGTTTTGTCTATCCAGAGTCATATAGTGATTTATTTTTAGTTTATTTTAAATTAAGTTTTTAGCAAAACAGTACTGTTTTAGTTATAGTTTTGTTTTAGTCTTTTCTTTATTGTTTTTATTAGTTTTAAATTATTTCGTTTTGTCACTCTTGAAAAATTTAGTTTTGTTTCTGTTAGTCAAGAAAAGAAAATTTTGTTTTTATTTTAAAAATTTATTTTACTTAGTTTTGTATGAAAACTTGTTTAGGTCATAGTTAGTGTTTCATAAAAGCTTTTTATTTGTTTCTTTTTGCTATTAAAAGTTTATGAAAAATACTTTCTGTTAAAATTAGTTGTTTTATATTTTCTTTTCTGTTTATTTATTATGTTAGTATTTTCTTTGTTGTTAAATTTTACTTAGGACAAAGCTATTTTGGATTATGTCTTAGAATTTTCTTTAGTAGTTTTCTTGTGTAGTTTTCATTGGTTTTTTTATTTTGTGTTCTTTGTGATTTGCATTTTATTTGTTGATTTTTTTGTGAGTGTTATAAATTGCTTGCTAGTATGTTTGCTTATGTGAATACTATGTTTTACTATATAGATTTTCATCGGAGAGTTGCGTATAGTGCTATCAAGTTTTGCGAGAGCGATATTATCTTCATCAAGTAATACCAGGCAAGTTCACTTTGACCATGTTTTTCATACCTATGTTTTTATTGCATCTAGTGTCATCTTCGCAACAATTCCTCCAGTAGTGATATTGAATCCTTGTAGTTGAGTAGTATGCATGAGGTAGGAACCCATCACCCTGTTACCAAGCCCGGGACGTTATTTATTTTAATGCTACGCTATAGTAGACGGGGTTGGTATGAGTGCTAGGGAGTGGTGTGAGAATGGAGGAATCCACGTCAATGACGACAACTCCATGATGGCATCTGCAAGGACTGCATCTTCAAGGCCTCTAGACTTCAAGACTCGAGACAAGAATTCAATACACACTATTGGGTGAAGGACGGTTGACGGGCACCCTGGAGCAACCAGTGGATGGCCGGGATGCATGGAGAAGCGCCATGACATCTTGCGGAAAGCTTCACCCAGACTCAAAGAGACGGAAGAATACTTCATGCCCAGAAGCTTACCTGTGCAACCGCAAGTCACTATGGGCTCTGGCTTGGTTGACCTTAGTTGTGACTCTGGCTGGGACGGTGCTAGCAGATGTAGAACTACGGTAGGATTGGATGAGCACCGGACAGTGGCCAGGGGAACTCTTCGGAAGACCATGTTTCGGTCATCTTGTTCTCAAACACCCTGAAGTGCGAGAACGTAAAGAGAGGGATCAAATCTTGCGGGTAAAGTGTACAAACCTCTGCAGAGGGTTAAAACCTAATCGATTAGCCGTGTCCCCGGTTACGGACAATTTGAGCCTCTGGACTTGGATCTATCTCGGAACTCTCAACACCGGACTGACAACTTAATTGTGGGCAACTTATGATGATTTGGGCTATGAGACATCGGTTGGCGGAACCATGTCATGATAGAAAACTCCATAGTACAGACTCCAGTTATTCCTTTGATGTAGGGAAAATAAAACCAGCTTTTATGCAAAACAAAACTTAGACACAGAGCCACAAAGCCATATTGCATATAGTATAGTTTATCATCTGTTTTTATTACAGTGATCTTGCCGGTACATTCAATGTACTGACCTACACGGCTGCAACGTATCATGTTGCAGGATTATTTCTACGACGAGTGAGTTTCATTGATTGGGTTACGGTCTACACTCAACCTGCCGATGGCGTTGATGGGACTCCACACCCGATTGTTTGTTTCCGCTGAGACTTATGAGGTATATATCAGTTTTACGTTATTTATACATGTGATTGCACTTTGATATATACATTGATGTACTGTGTGTGCCAGCATACTGATCCAGGGATGGCACAGATACACAGAGGCTTGACCGTCTGAGGTCGGGTCGCTACAAGAAGTAAATAACATGCCCGTCTACATTTTCTTCCAAGAGATCCTTAACCATAGCAATATTAGGTTCTACTTTAATTTGTTCATCTGGTTTAGGTGTTCTAATATAGCTTTTGTTGACCACAGTTGAAACTTTATCACGTTCCTTTATCCTAACAGGGAAAGGTGGTTTCTCAATATAAACAGTGGGAACAACTGGATCAACATTATAAAGTATAGTTTCTTCCTTAGCTAATGTCGGTTCTTTAATTTCTTCTTTAATATGAGGGTGATATTTAAACCACTTCTCTTTAGGGAGATCAACATGAGTAGCAAATGATTCACAAAAGGAGGCTACTATCTCAGAGTCAAGTCCATATTTAGTGCTAAACTTTTGAAAAACATCGGTATTCATAAAAGATTTAACACAATCGTACTTAAGCTTAATACCTGACTCTTTACTTTCATCGAGTTCCCAATCTTCAGAGTTGTGTTTAATTCTTTCCAAAATATCCCACCAGAATTCAATAGTCTTCTTCATAAAAGAACCAGTACAAGAAGTATCGAGCATGGATTGATCATCACGAGAAAGCCGAGCATAAAAATTCTGAATAATAATTTCTCTTGAGAGATCATGATTGGGGCATGAATATAACATTGACTTAAGCCTCCCCCAAGCTAGAGTGATACTTTCTCCTTCACGAGGCGTCGAGGCCAAAAATTATATATGTAATTCTGATCACGATGAACTAGATGCATAGGATAATTTTTTTGGTGAAACTCCAATTTCAATTGATTCCAGTTCCAAGCTCCAATATCATCGCATAGCCTATACCATGCCAATGCTTTTCCCTTCAAAGATAAAGGGAAAACCTTTTTCATAACTTCATCTCCGGGTAAACCTGCAAGCTTAAACAATCCACAAATTTGTTCCACATATATCAAGTGCATATCAGGATGTTCTGTTCCATCTCCTGCATAAGGATTAGCTAGCAGTTGTTCTATCATACTCGAAGGAATTCCATATTCAATATTTTCAGTAGGTGCAATAGGTTGAGGGGTAGCTAATTGTGGTTCCGTTCAAGGGGAAGATACTCCATACAAACCCCTCAAAGGATTGTTCTCCATAGTAACAACTGACAATAAATTTCAGCACACTATATAAATGTTTCCTTACCAAATTCCACTTACCAAAGGCGCTTCACTCCCCAGCAATGGCGCCAGAAAATAGCCTTGATGACCCACAATTATAGGGGGTCAATTGTAGCTCTTTTTGATAAGTAAGAGTGTCGAACCCAACGAGGAGCAGAAGGAAATGACAAGTGGTTTTCAACAAGGTAATGTCTGCAAGTGCTGAAATTGTAAGTAATAGAGTAGTTTGATAGCCAGATAATTGGTATTGAGCAAGTAATGATAGTAGTAACAAAAGTGCAAAAAGGTAGCCCAATCCTTTTGAAGCAAAGGATAGGCCAAAATGATCTCTTATAGTGAGCAAAGCGTTCTTGAGGGTACATGGGAATTTCATCTAGTCACTTTCATCACGTTGGTTCGATTTGTGTTTGCTACTTTGATAATTTGATATGTGGGTGGATCGGTGCTTAGGTGTTGTTCTTACTTGAAAAAACCTCCTACTTATGATTAACCCTCCCGCAAGCATCCGCAACTACGGGAAAAGTATTAAGAATAAATTCTAACCATAACATTAAACTTTGGGATCCAATCGGTCCCTTACGGAATAACACATAAACTGGGGTTTAAGATTCTGTCACTCTCGCAACCCATCATCTAATTACTACTCCACAATGCATTCCCTTAGGCCCAAATATGGTGAAGTGTCATGTAGTCGACGTTCACATGAGACCACTAAGGGAATCAAAACATACATACTATCAAAATATCCAACACATATCAAGTTCACATGATTACTTGCAACATGATTTCTCCCGTGACCTCAAGAACAAAAGTAACTACTCACAAATGATAATCATGCTCAAGATCAGAGGGGTATTAAATAGCATATTGGATCTGAACATATAATCTTCCATCAAATAAACCATATAGTAATCAACTACAAGATGTAATCAACACTACTAGTCACCCACAAGCACCAATCTATAGTTCCGGTAACAAGATTGAACACAAGAGATGAACTAGGGTTTGAGATGAGATGGTGCTATTGAAGATGTCGATGAAGATAGCCCTTCCAAGATGGGAGAGTTGTTGGTGATGATGATGATGATGACTATGATTTCCCCCTCCGGGAGGGAAGTTCCCCCGGCAGAATCGCTCCGCCGGAGGGCAAAAGTGCTCCTTCCCAAGTTCCGCCTCGAGACGGAGGCGCTCCGTCCCAAAAGTACTATCCTTATTTTTTCTAGGTCAAAATGACTTATACACCAGAAGATGGGCATCGGAGGTGGGCCTGGGTGAGCACAACCCACCAGGGCATGCCTGGGCTCCCTGGCGCGCAGAGGTGGGTTGTGCCCACCTGGTGGGCCCCCTTTGGTACTTATTTGCTCCAATATTCATCAAATATTCCATAAAAATTCTCCGTGAAGTTTTAGCTTGTTTGGAGTTGTGCAGAATAGGTAGCCTGACGTAGCTTTTTCAGGTACAGATTTCCAGCTGCCGGAATTCTCCCTCTTTGTGTGTACCTTGCAAATTATAAGAGAAAAGGCATTAGAATTACTCAAAAAAACATTATTATTCATAAAAACATCATAAATAACAGTAAGAAAACATGATGCAAAATGGACATATCACAACCCAATGTGTAAGAGGGGTTGTCAATCCCTCCTCGGTAAAAAGATAGATCAGTTTGTATAAGTTTGGATAAATAGATCTTGCAAAAACACAAAATAAAATAAATAAAGAAAAAGTGCACCAAGGTATTTTTGGGTTTTTAGAATAATAGTGGTCTGAAAACAAATGTGATGGGAAATAGATTTGAAAGCAAATATGATAAAAGATAGACCCCGGGGCCATAGATTTCACTAGTGGTTTCTCTCTAGAAAATAGCATACGGTGGGTAAACAAATTACTTTTGGGCAATTGATAGAACTTCAAATAATTATGACGATATCCAGGCAATGGTCATGATATAGGCATCACATCCAAGATTAGTAGACCGACTCCTGCCTGCATCTACTACTATTACTCCACACATCGACCACTATCCAGCACACATCTAGTGTATTAAGTTCATGGAGAAACGTAGTAATGCAATAAGAACGATGACATGATGTAGACAGGATCTATTCATGTAGGAATAGACCCCATCTTGTTATACTTAAGAGCAACGATCGATACGTGTCTTGCTGCCCCTTCTGTCACTGGGAAAGAACACCGCACGATCGAACCCATCACAAAGCACCTCTTCCCATGGCAAGAAAAATCAATCTTAGTCGGCCTAACTAAACCAAAGATTCGAAGAAGAAATACGAGGCTATAAGTAATCATGCATATAAGAGATCAAAACTCAAGTAACTTTCATGGATAAAATAGATCTGATCATAAACTCAAAGTTCCTCGGATCCCAACAAACACACCGCAAAAAGAGTTACATCAAATAGATCTCCAAGAGACCAATGTATTGAGAATCAAAAAGAGAGAAGAAGCCATCTAGCTACTGCATATGGGCCCGTATGGGGGAGGGCACGAGGAGCTTGGCGGAGCTCATGGACATGGAGTTTTACCACCGGGAGTCTGTTGGTCGCGTGGAAATGAAGGAAGTGGTGACGCTACCGTATGCACATGGCCGGGGCTGAGAGAGGGAGAGAGGGCGGGGCCGAGCGAGAGAGAGGGAGATGTCGGGGCGAGAGAAATAGATGGGGGTAGGAGGGGGCGATGTCGCGGGGCACCACACTCCGGCGAGGCTTCTTCTGGCTGTGTGTCGCGCCACCGGAGGTGAGAGAGATAGAGATTTTTTTCTGTTTTCATTTTCACTTTTTTTCTTTTTATTAGGCCCCACTCGTAAGTGAAAGAGACATGAGAGAGAGAGATCCCTTTTATTTATTTTCTATAGATGAGGGGGCCCACCCGTAAGTGAAAGTGTGGAGAGAGAGTTTTTTCCTTTAAAAAGTTCTATGGATGAGGGGGCCCACCTGTGAGTGACACATGGAGTCAGGGGAAAAATGTCCAACAAACATCCCGTAGAAGGTCAACGCCCTTTGACTGGACGGAAACGACACTGAAGGGCATTTTTATAAGGACACTTAATGGCAGAGGGGCAAATTTGAGCATGCTTCAAAATTAGGGGCAAATCTGAGTAGTGGGTTTGTGCTAGGGACAGAATTGTAAAAGACCCTGTAATAAAAACTTCATGTAGATTACTAAATATGGTAAGTTTGATTCCTCCCAGTAGTTTGGCGATATTAAGATGATAATATGTGGGGGTACTAGTGGATGATTGTGGTTTGGTAAAAATATTGGTGTTAAGGTTTGTGATTCCCGAAGCATGCACGTATAGTCTCCATTTGCGATGAAGTTGGAGCATGATTTATTATTGAGTGTCTACCTTATGAGTGGCGGTCAGGGACGAGCGATGGTCTTTTCCTACCAATATATCCCTCTAGGGGAATACGAGTAGTACTTTACTTCGAGGGCTAATAGGCTTTCACAATAAGCATAAGAGTTCTTCATGACTAATGTGAGTTCATGGATTATATGCACTCTCACCTTTCCGCAATCTGCTAGCCTCTTCGGTACCGTGCATTGCCCTTCCTCACCTATAGAGTAGGTGCAAAATTCCTCGATGTATCCAAACCCCGTGATATGATACACCGTGATACGTCTCCAACGTATCTATAATTTTTGATTGTTCCATGCTATTATATTACCATTCTTGGATGTTTACAATCATTTCATAGTCATTTTATATCATTTTTGGTACTAACCTATTGATATAGTGCCCAGCGCCAGTTGTTGTTTTTTTGCATGTTTTTTACATCGCATGAAATCACTATCAAACGGAGTCCAAACACAGCGAAACTTGTTGTGGATTTTTTTGGACCAGAAGACATCCAGTGGGCCGGAGAAGGACCTGGGGGGTGCCCCGAGAAGGGAACAACCCACCAGGGCGCGCTTGGAGGCCTAGGCGCGCCCAGGTGGGTTGTGCCCACTTCGGTGGCCTCCCGCACCGCCTCTTTGCTCTATAAATACCCCAATATTCCAGAAACCCTAGGGGAGTCGACGAAAATCAATTCCAGCCGTCGCAAGTTCCAGAAACCACAGATCGAATCTAGACACCATCATGGAGGGGTTCATCATGCCCATTGGTGCCTCTCCGATGATGCGTGAGTAGTTCTTTGTAGACCTACGGGTCCGTAGTCAGTAGCTAGATGGCTTCCTCTCTCTCTCTTTTGATTCTCAATACAATGGTCTCTTGGAGGTCCATATGATGTAACTATTTTTTGTGGTGTGTTAGTTGGGATCCGATGAACTTTGAGTTTATGATCAGATCTATCTTTTTATCCATGAAAGTTATTTGAGTCTTCTTTGAAGCTCTTATATGCATGATTGCTTATAACCTCGTATTTCTTCTCCGATATTTGGGTTTTGTTTGGCCAACTTGATCTATTTATCTTGCAATGGGAAGAGGTGCTTTGTGATGGGTTTGATCTTATGGTGCTTGATCCCAGTAACAGAAGGGGAACTGACACGTATGTATCATTGCCATTAAGGATAACAAGATGGGGTCTATTTCTACATAAATAGATCTTGTCTGCATCATGTCATCGTTCTTATTGCATTACTCCATTTTTCCATGAACTTAATACACAAGATGCATGCTGGATAGCGGATGTGTGGAGTAATAATAGTAGATGCAGGCAGGAGTCGGTCTACTAATCTTGGACGTGATGCCTATATAATGATCATTGCCTGGATATCGTCATGATTATTTGAAGTTCTATCAATTGCCCAACAGTAATTTGTTCACCCACCGTTTGATATTTTTCTCGGGAGAAGCCACTAGTGAAACCTACGGCCCCCGGGTCTCTTCTTTATTATATTTGCCTTTGCGATCTATTTTCCTTTGCTTTTATTTTTAGATCTATTAATCCAAAAATACAAAAATACCTTGCTGCACTTTAATTTATTTGGCGTTCGATCTATCAAATTATTACAACTTTCTCCCGTCCACTTGCCAATTTATGGCGCCGTTACCCGAAAGGGATTGACAACCCCTTTAACATGTCGGGTTGCGGGTATTTGTTATTTGTGTGCAGGTGCCGTTCACGTAGTGTTGCGTGGTTCTCCTGCTGGTTCGATAACCATGGTCTCATCACTGAGGGAAATACCTACCGTTGCTGTGCTGCATCATCATTCCTCTTTGGGGAAATACCGACGTAGTTCAAGCAAACATCACACCGTATCACACATAAACCTCCTTATATCTTCCTCAAAACAGCCACCATACCTGCCTATTATGGCATTTCCATAGTCATTCTGAGATATATTGCCATGCAACTTCTACCGTTCCTTTTTCATGAAATATATATTCATTGTCATATTGCTTTGCATGATCATATAGCTGACATAGTATTTGTGGCTCAGCCACCGTTCATCATTATCATACATGTTATGCTAGCATCATTGCACGTCTTGGTACACTGCCAGAGGCATTCATATAGAGTCATATTGTTCTAGATATCAAGTTGTAATATCGAGTTGTAAGTAAATAAAGAGTGATGATCATCATTATTAGATCATTGTCCCAGTGAGGAAAGGATGATGGAGACTATGATTTCCCCACAATTCGGGATGAGAATCCGGACGAAAAAAGAGGACAAAAACAGCCCAACAAAAAATGGGAGAAAAATAGAGAAGCGACAATGTTACTATCCTTTACCACACTTGTGCTTTATAGTAGCACCATGTTTTTCATATAGAGAGCCTCCTATGTTGTCACTGTTGGGGAACGTAGTAATAATTCAAAAAAAATTCCTACGTGTCACCAAGATCAATCTAGGAGATGCTAGCAACGAGAGAGAGGGAGTGCATCTTCATACCCTTGAAGACGCTAAGCGGAAGCGTTGCAAGGAACACGGTTGATGGAGTCGTACTCGCGGCGATTCAAATCGCGGAAGACCTGATCTAGCGCCGAACGGACGGCGCCTCCGCGTACAACACATGTACAGCCTGGGGACGTCTCCTCCTTCTTGATCCAGCAAGGGGGGAGGAGAAGTTGAGGGAGAACTTCGGCAACACGACGGCGTGGTGGTGGTGGAGCTCGTGGTTCTCCGGCAGGGCTTCGCCAAGCTCAACGGAGGAGGAGGTGTAGGAGGGGGAGGGCTGCGCCAGGGGGAAGGGCACGACTGCCCTCCCACCCCCCTCTATTTATAGGGTGAAGGGGAGAGGGGGCCGACCCCCCTAGATGCATCTAGAGGGGGGGCGACGGCCAAGCGGGGTGCTTGCCCCCCAAGTTGGTGGGAGGGGGGCGCCCCCACCCCTAGGGTATTAACCCTAGGCACCTTGGGCCCCTTGGGGGGGGGTGCATAAGCCCACTAGGGGGCTGGTTCCAACCCATGTTCAGCCCATTTGGTCCCCCGGGGTAGGTGGCCCCACCCGGTGCGAAACCCTTTTGGTGGTCCCAGTACAATACCGATAACCTCCAAAACTTTTCCGGCGACTGAAATTGGACTTCCCATATATAAATCTTCACCTCCGGACCATTCCAGAACTCCTCGTGATGTCCGGGATCTCATCTGGGACTCCGAACAACTTCCAGTAACCACGTACAATTCCCATTACAACTCTAGCGTCACCGAACCTTAAGTGTGTAGACCCTACGGGTTCGGGAACCATGCATACATGACCGAGACAGCTCTCCGGGCAATAACCAATAGCGGGATCTGGATACCCATATTGGCTCCCACATGTTCCTCGATGATCTCATCGGATGAACCACGATGTCGGGGATTCAATCAATCCCGTATACAATTCCCTTTGTCCATCGGTATGTTACTTGCCCGAGATTCGATCATCGATATCCCCATACCTTGTCCAATCTCGTTACCGGCAAGTCTCTTTACTCATTCCGTAACACATGATCCCATGGCTAACTCCTTAGTCACATTGAGCTCATTATGATGATGCATTACTGAGTGGGCCCAGAGATACCTCTTTGTCATACGGAGTGACAAATCCCAGTCTCGAATCGTGCCAACCCAACAGACACTTTCGGAGATACCTGTAGTGCACCTTTATGGTCACCCAGTTACGTTGTGACGTTTGATACACCCAAAGCATTCCTATGGTATCCGGGAGTTGCACAATCTCATGGTCTAAGGAAATGATACTTGACATTAGAAAAGCTCTAGCAAACGAACTACACGATCTTGTGCTATGCTTAGGATTGTGTCTTGTCCATCACATCATTCTCCTAATGATGTGATCCCGTTATCAATGACATCCAATGTCCATGGTCTGGAAACCACAACCATCTATTGATCAACGAGCTAGTCAACTAGAGGCTCACTAGGGACATGTTGTGGTCTATGTATTCACACATGCATTACGGTTTCCGTTTAGTACAATTATAGCATGAACAATAGATAATTATCATGAACAAGGAAATATAATAATAACCCTTTTATTATTGCCTCTAGGGCATATTTCCAATAGTCACTTTCATATACTAGTGGGAATTTCACGTTATAGAACTTGGCTTGTATATTCCGATGATGGGCTTCCTCAAATGCCCGAGGTCTTCATGAGCAAGCAAGTTCAATGCACACCCACTAGTTTCCGTTGAGCTTTCATACACTTATAGCTCTTAGTGCATCTGTTGCATGGCAATCCATACTCCTCATGTTGACATCAATTGATGGGCATCTCCATATCCTGTTGATTAGCCGTGTCAATGCGAAACGATCTTCCTTTTTTGACTTCTCTTTATTAATCTTTGCCATCACATTCTATTCCACCCATGTGCTATGTCCATGGCTCACGCTCATGTATTTCGTGAGGTTGAAAATGCCGAAGCGCGTTAAAAAGTATGATTCAATTGCTCGGCTTGTTATCGGGGTAGTTCACGATTAATACTTTATCTTAGGAAGACTAAGCATGCCAAGGCTATATGATTTTGTTGGGATAGCGTTGTTTAGCATTCTTTATTTTGAAAGGCATGATTGTATGTTAGTATGCCTGAGTATTGATGTCTTTATATCAAATGATAGACTATTGCCTTGAATCACTCAGATCTTAATATTTATACCGTAAAAGAGATTACACGATACACATGTTAGGTAGCATTTCACAAAAAAATTATGTTTTTATCGTTTACCTACTCGAGGACGAGCAGGAATTAAGCTTGGGGATGCTTGATACGTGAAAGTGCTAGTTATCGACTAGAGGGGGGGGGGTGAATAGGCGATTTTTATGAATGACTTCAAAACATGGAAGTTTCGAAGTCAAATGATAGAAATGAACCTATTAACATGCAGCGGAAGGTAGACTACACTAGGCAAGCCATAGTCAAGTATTCAATGAAGTGAAAGCACGAAGACTATTAGCAACTAGGCAGTATGGATCAGGAAGGAAGATAGTATGAAGCCAATTAGAACAAGTAGTCACACAGTGAAGTCAAACAAATAATGCAAACATGCAATGACTTCACAAAGACAAACTGTAAGTAAACAGAAGGAAGAGATGGAACCAGTTGCTTGGTGAAGACAAAGGAGTTGTTGGACCAGTTCCAGTTGCTGTGACAACTGTAAGTCTGGTTAGGAGGCTGAGATTTAACTCAGAAGACCCCGTCTTCACCTTATTCCCCTTGAGCTAAGGACACCTAGTCCCCGCCCAATCACTCTGGTAAGTCTTCAAGGTAGAATCCCAAACCTTCACAGACTTTGTTCACCGGCAATCCACAATGACTCTTGGATGCTCAGAACGCGATGCCTAACCGGCTGGAGGATCCGCAGTCCTCAAGTGTAACAAGTCTTCAGGTCACGCAGACAGAAAGACTTTAGTGATGCCAAACACTCTTTGGGCTCTGGGTGTTTTGGGCTTTGTCCTCGCAAGGATCTCTCTCTCAAATGCTTCGGAGGTGGGTTGCTCTCAAACGACAAAAGCCGTGCACTAACTCTGAGCAGCCACCAATTTATGGTGTAGGGGGTGGGCTATTTATAGCCACTAGGCAACCCAACCTGATTTGTCCGAAATGACCCTGGGTCACTAAGGAACTGACATGTGTTCCAATGGTCAGATTTCAAACACACGCGACAGGTTGACTTGGGCTACAAGTAAAGCTGACTCATCCAGCTCTGGATAAGACTTGCTCTCATTGTCTTCTCTCGAAGACATAGGATTTGGTTGAGCATCACTTCAGTCACTCTGACTTTGTTCACTTGGACCCCACTTAACAGTACGGTGGTTCCTATGGCTCAACAAAGAAGAAAAGGAAACTACGAAACAACTATGTCTTCGCACTCCATAGTCTTCATGTGAATGTCTTCTCGAGTCATAAACTTCGATGTGATTGTCTTCGCATACCACCATTGTCTTCAATGTCTTCATACATTTTTAGGGGTCATCTCCGGTAGGTAAACCAAATCAATGAGGGACTACTACCTGTGTTTTCCTGCAATTCTCACAAACACATTAGTCCCTCAACCAGGTTTGTCGTCAATACTCCAAAACCAACCGGGGTGGCACTAGATGCACTTACAATCTCCCCCTTTTTGGTGATTGATGACAAACTGGTTGAAGTTTTCAACGGGGATAAAAGTATGTGAAATTGTAAAGGATTAAGGTATTGTCTTCATAAGTAGCAAAAGGCTCCCCCCTGAAGATGTGCATATAAGTATTTTGCTTTTGGAATGCAAATGCACATGGCAGGTTGTACTTGTGGAGATCCTCTTCAACTTATGAAGGCAATTCAGCATGCATGAAAAGATATAACAAGGATAATGACATGCATAATGAAAAATGGACGTCTGCAATATGACTTCGTGCGGGATTTATCATCGCACATGCGGAATTTATCATCGCATCACAGAATAGCAGAAAAAGTAACAGACGACCATCAAGTTTAAGTGTTACAACTCTAAGAACCAGAAGTATCAAAAGCGAGAGTTGTAAGCACTTGGCAAAAGTATAGCAACCACCCATATGGACCCGCTTGAAAACTATCAACTCATATGCTTCTCCACCTTTTGTCAGTAAGGACCAAAAAGGTGTGAAGACATAGAGCCTCTACTCGTTCCCATGAGGAGTAGGTGGTGAAGCAGCAGGGTCGTTGTTGAGGTTCGGTGGTGCAGAAGAACTTGGTGCAGTGTCAATACGCGCCGAAGTTGGAGGTGGTGAAGTAGCATCATCTTCGTCATCAATGACTCTGGCATTGACAGTTTCTGCAAAGGAGGAGTACTCAGAGTCTTCGAGTGAGGGAGTTCGACGCAAGACAGCATTCCTGGGAGGAGTGGAATCAAACTTGAATCTCTCTGTGAAGCCGTCGTCTTGAAGATCAGCTTCAGCACTAAGCAATGTCAGACTCTTCCACGACCTCCGACAGGTTTCATGAGTGACAAATGCATTCTTGGTGGCAAGGTTGCGAATGCGATTGACATCCACAAAGAGGCTTTGCATCTGACGCTTCAGCCAGTCGTGATGCTTATCTTGTTTTTGATGCAGGGCAATGAGAAGTTCTCGGTCATTGAGAACACGAGAACGCTTTTGAGGCCTTTGAGCAATTGTGCTTTCAGTGGCTTCAGTATGGGCACGATGAGGTGCACGTGTATTGCCAGCCAAAGGATAAACATGAGTAGCATCCAGAACTCCTTCAATGGGTTGAGTGAAGCTTTGATGATCGGCATTGTGAAGATAAATTGGCTCCTTGGCAGGCTCTGGGTAGATGGCATCAACAGACAGATCAACCTCTGGCAAGAATATGAGATGATTGCACGCAGAGGGCTAATAGTTGACAGCAGAGTGAAGCTTGATGAGGCGCATTACCCATGGAGCATAGAATTTCAGGCCAAAGAGATCAGAGCCAGATGCAGCCAATTGCCTGATGAAGAAGTCTTGAGCATTGAAGCTGATGCCATTGAAGATATAGAAAACCAATGTCTTCATTGCCCCTTCAAGCTTCGCTGCAGGAGAATGTCCCTTGATAGGCCATAGAGTTCACCTGATAATATGATAAATAGTGCGGGGCAGATACTCTAGGTCTTCAACAAAGAATTTCCTTGGATATTCAGCGTCGCGTGGCAGTGGCTTCATCATGCTCAGCATTGGCTCATGTTGGGCTCAGGCTTCTGGAAGATGCTCTCCAAAGCATTGCGGTGAAGCTGACAACCAGGTTCATATAGTTCACCTGGAGTGGGCAGGCCAGTGAGCTCAATAATATCAAGAGCTTTGGCTTCGTGGTGTACATTGCCTGTCATCCACTCAAGGATCCATGTCTTCGGATCCCTGTTGTAGCCGTGAATGTGGAGGGTGGCATAGAATTGTAGCAGAAGCTCTTCGTTCCAGTGCTCTTTATCAGTCACAAATTGTAGTAGACCAGCATCTCTGAAACAATCAAGGGCTTCTTCTAAGCAGGGCAGGCCAGCAATAGCTTCGCAGTCTAGACGCATATGTGGAAAGATGCGCCCTTGATCATAAAGAACACAAGAGTAGTAACTGCGCTGCTGATAGCTCCAGAACCGATCAGATGAAATTCTTGGCTTCGAGTATGGGTTCTTGTCGCTGTGAAAGAAGGTGCTGTGTGCAATGAAGCCATTCACATTGAAAGATCCTGGTGAGGTTGCAGTACCTGGAAACCTTGGCAGCCTTGGTTTTGGTTTCTGGACCTGAGGCCTGTGCTCCACATGATAGTCAAATTGAGGTCCGGGAGCAGGAGGAGGAACCAGAATGGGCCAGCGAACCATGACAGGTTGGCCGCGATCAAATGCCAGCTCGATAGTGTGTGGCCTTGGAGGCGGTACAGGAGCATCGGCATTGATGTGAGCTGCAAGTGGTATAATGGCTTCAGGTGCATTCACTTTTGGTGCCTCATTAACTTCAGGCGCCACATTTGCTTCAGCCATGACAATGTAATTGGCTTCAGCATTTGTGTTGGTGGCCGCCTCAGTATTAGCAACCTCCACTAGAATAGCTGGAGGGTCGAACACGTTCTCCTCGAGAACAACTTCTTGGTTGGATGGGGGTGTAGCAACACGTTCTTCTTCTTGACGGGGTTCTTCTTGTGCATCGGCAGATGCAGCCGGAATGTCTTCAGTAGCTTTGGCTTCAGACTCTGAGACATTCGCAGTAGGAGTGGCTTCAGGGAACACTTGGCGTGATACTGAGGTGCCGTGCTCTTCTCCTTCTGGAATGCTCGATAGAGCGACTTGTGGCCTAGGTCCTTTGCGAAGCCTGCGAAATGCGGGCGACGCATGTGGAGAGGGAGTTGGCTGGGTCACAAAGTCATCATCATCAAGCACCGGAGTGGTGATTGAGTTGGGGGAGTACGCGGCGATTCTTCTTGACGGGGGGAGGCTTGAGGGTGATCAGCCCATGAATCATCCAGAGCGATTGGCGTCAATGGACGACCAATGCTGATGAGCTCGCTGTTCGTGAGAACAGGCGATGATACCGTTTGGTGCTCGATCTGAGGAAGGGCTTCATCATCATCTACATTGTCTTGGGGACCAATGTCTTCAGCTGGGGTGTGGTCAACAGCTGGATCTCCTTCAGCTTCAGGAGCCTCTGTGGTAGCAGGCTCGTGAACGAAAGTGAGTTATATCGACTAGAGGGGGGGGGGTGAATAGGCGATTTTTATGAATTCTTCACTGAGTAATTTGCAGGTGAGGAAATTCCTTAGCGAAGAACTACTTGCAGCGAAATAAGTACTCAAAAGTAAACATAATAGAACACATGCATGGTCATCATGATGAAATGACGACAAGCACATAGTACAGAAAGCGTAAACACAGGATAACACAGGATGAAGACAAACAGACTGAAGAATTTGAACTGAGGAAATTTAGAAAGTCTTCAGTCAAAGTCTTCAAACAGATATGAACAAGCACACAACAACTGTAACGAGGAAATGAAAGAGTTGAGGAAATAGAACCAGTAAACTTGGTGAAGGCAATGATTTGGTAGACCAGTTCCAACTGTTGTCTTAGTTGTACGTCTAGTTGGAGCGGCTAGGTATTTAAACCTGAGGACACACAGTCCTCACCGTATTCTCCTTGAGCTAAGGTCACACAGACCTCACCCAATTACTCATGGTAAGTCTTCAGGTGACTTCCGAACCTTCACAAACTCGGTCACTCGGTGATCCACAATTTCCTCTTGGATGCTCTAGACCATGACGCCTAACCGTCTGGAAGAAGCACAGTCTTCAAAGGTAACAAGCGTCGGATCTACGCAAGATCAATCTCTTCAGTGATGCTCAATCACTTTGGGTTTGTAGGTGTTTGGGTTTGGGTTTTCCTCACTCGATGATTTTCGCTCAAAGTCCTCGGAGGATGGGATGCTCTCAAATGACAAGTGTCAGTTTCTCTCGGAGCAGCCAACCAACTAGTGGTTGTAGGGGGCGGCTATTTATAGCCTAGGGAGCAGCCTGACATGCCCTTCAATGATATGACCGTTAGGTGGGTAGATATTTTGGGACAGCTGGCGCGTAGCACAGCAACGGTCGGATATTTGAGGCTCAAATTCCTCAGGGCTATCATGTTCCTCACTGTGTAGGCAATCCGCATTGGCGAATTCCTAACTCCTCAGTCAGAACAAATTCCTCAGAGACCAGAAGAGCTTCATCTCTGTCACTGAAGAATATGACTGAACTGTATGAGATTTCCAATGGCTTCACTCCAAGGGATTGGTAGGTGTAGGATTTTGAGTTGAGCATCACATGGAAATTTTACCTTAGTATTTCCTCGACCCCCTTTAACAGTACGGTGTTTCCTGTGACTCAAGAAAGAGAAAATGAAACTACGAAAACAAAAGTCTTCACGCTTCATGTTCCTCGTATGAATACCAAGTCTTCAGGGTTACACCAATTTCTTCACTTTCAAAGTCTTCAGAAAGTCTTCAGAAATCCAAAGTCTTCAGACGAAGAACTTCATTTTTAGGGGTCGACTTTCTCTGTAAATATCAAACTCCTCATAGACTTATAGACCTGTGTACACTCACAAACGCATCAGTCCCTTAACCTATAAGTCTTCAATACACCAAAATTACTAAGGGGCACTAGATGCACTTACAATCTCCCCCTTTTTGGTGATTGATGACAATATAGGTTAAGTTTTCAACGGGGATAAACATATGAAGTGTAAATACGGATATTGAGGAATTTGATTGCAAGATATAGAAGAACTCCCCCTGAAGATGTGCATAGTGAGGATTTTGCTTTTGAAGCAATGCACACTTGAAGAGTAGAATCATGGAGATCCCCCCTATATCTTGTAATTCATACACGCATTTGACATATAATATGAAGAATTTGAAATGCATGATGAAATATGGTGACTGATGTAATTCAGCATGCATGCATTAACATTAACGAGGAATAAGCATGCAGAAGAACACAACGAAAGTATCAGGCCACCATAGAGTTAAAGTTTACAACTCGATCCAACAAAGTCATTAGAAGAACGAGAGTTGTAACTTAGCAAAAAAACGCCCTTATAAGATAGACCCGCTTGAAGACTAACTCAAATTTCTCCCCCTTTCTCATTGAATGACCAAAAGGATCAAAAATGAGGACTAAAGCCCCTGAACAATATCATGTTGATGGAGGAGCGCCAGCGTTGTTGGGGTCGTTTGTTGTTGTAGGGCCTGCCGCAGTGTCATCCAAGTCTTCATACTCGTCGGTTTCGCGCGATGAAGAATATGAGGTGGCCACCAAGGAAGGAACCTCGACCTTCTTGTATTTCTTCGGTGGAGGTGCAGACCAGTCAAAGTCCTCCTTGAGACCCATTTGCTTCAGATCTTCTTCACCATATACATGTGACAGAATAGCCCAGGTGCGACCGAAGACTTCATGGAGGTAGTAATGGTTTTTCTTCACTGCATTATGTGTAGCAGTCATGTTGTGAAGAATAGAACCAAACTGATGCTTAACCCATTTATGGTTTCGATCCACCTTTTGGTGAAGACTAAGCAGAAGCTCACGGTCAGTCATCACTCGAGAAGCAGTGGCTTGAGGATTTGGCTTGGATGCATTAGCAGCAGAATCATGAGTGGCAGTCATCATTGGTGGAATAAGATGCAGGTTTGCGAAACTGGCCATCCAATGGACGAATGCCTTCATCAATGACAACAGGTGCCTTGCCCTTCTCATCAGCTGAGGAATATGTCCGCTTGAGGACTTCGATTGGGAGCAAGTAGCTGAGGTGATTCTGAAAATCAGCTTTGTAGTTGAGTGAAGACCTTGTTCTGTGGAATCTCATAATCCAAGGAGCATAAGGCTTCAGCTCAAACGGAGAGAGTGCAACATTTGCCAGAGTCCTCATGAAGAAATCATGATAGTTGACAGGAATGCCATGTATGACGTTGAATAGCAGATTCTTCATAATGCCAACAATTTCCTCATCAGACGAGTCGTGGCCCTTTATCGGACTCATTGTCTTCGTCAGAATGCGATAAACAGTTCTTGGCACATAGAGCAATTCCTTCACGAGGAATTTGGTCCTTGGGGCTTGACCAGGCTTCAGAGGCTTCATAAGAACTTGCATATAATGGGCAGTTAGTTCAGGCTCTTGGTACAGGCAACGAGCTCCTTCAGGTAGAGACTGATTGGCAGGGCATGAAGTAATTCAGATGCCGGTGCCTTATAGTGAGTGTTTTCGGTCATCCAGTCCAACACCCAGGTATTCACATCGTCAGCATCTCCTGTGATGTGCAGCGTTGCGTAGAACTGAAGAATAAGTTCTTCATTCCAATCAACAATGTCAGAGCAAAAGTTGAGGAGGTCTGCATCATGAAGCACACTGAGGACAGGGGAGAAGCACGGCAGGGATTCCATGTCCACATGAGGAATGTGCTCGTGGTCGAAGACTTTATCCTTGTTGAAGAGCAGTGAAGAATAGAAATTGGCCTGGCTGGCAGTCCAGAAGCGCTTCCTTCTAAGACGAGCAGAGTCATAGGGATTATAGTTAGTGAAGAACACGTGCTTGCCGAAGAATTCATCAGCCTTGAATTTCTGCTTCTTCGAGAATGGATCCTTTGGCTTGGGATGAGGAGTGTCAGTCAATTGCATCACCACTTCAGGAATCGCAATCTCAGGTTCCACACGCTGAGGAATTTCAGCTTCTTCTTCAGTGGCAGCCTGGATCTTCAATTCTTCATTTACATTTTCTTCAGCACTAGTGGCTGGAATCTCTTCATGGACAGATGGAGTGGCATGAGGTTCTTCAGATCCCATTTGAACTTCAGTGTTGACAGGGGACTGAGGAATTTGTTGCGGTGGTGTGTACAGAGGAGAGTTGGGGTGCTAACTTTCCCAAAAGTCATCATTCAGTACTGGTGTTGTACACCCAATGTCCACATCTTCATCTTCTTCCAATTCTTCAATGCCGGCCTCTTCAGCAGTGAACTAAGGCATGGGCAATGAGACTTGTGGGGTTGAAGGGATTGCATCCGCTTCAATTTCTTCATCCAACTGCTCTGACGAAGCAGCAGAAGGAATGTCATCATCTGATTCACTTGGAATCACATATTCTTCATCAAAAGGAACAAGGTCCTTTGATGGCATGGATGAAACTGGAATAGCATCAATAGGATTTGCAAAAGAGCTGGTCAATGGCTTCATCTTCTTCGGAGCTGAAGAATCTGATGAAGTTGATGCCTTCCTTTTCTTCACAGCTGCACGCTCTGCAGCCTTGGTCTTCTTCACATCTGATGTAGATGGAAGGATCAGAGTTGGGGTAGGCGCAGGAGGAGCAGAGGAATTTGGTTGAATGTCATCAACGATGCTGGCATTTTCTTTAGTCGGCTGAGCAGATGCTTCAGCCTGAGGATTTTCTGGTTGCGTTGGGGCTGCAACATTGGAAGTGAACTTTTTAGTCAATTTCACAAACCTGACTTTGGCTCCAAGCCAGTCAGCTCTGTATACATCAAATTCATCACTGAGTTTCTTGATCTCAGATTGAATATTGACAAGTTCTTCAGTTGTCATTGAGACAACGTGTTTCTTCATGAAGCGCTCCTTCTTATACTGCGCTTTCTTGATCTGCCTGGCCTTTTCAAATTTCCATTTCTCTTCTTGGATGAAGGCAGTCAGCATATGACTTTGGCCAGGAGTCAGCTTGAAATCAGGCATAGGAGTGTTTGGGTCCTTGTGCCAGAGATCGATGTGATCGAGCATCAACTTGGGATCCAAAAGCAGAGGCACATTTGTGCCTTTGGCTCTAGCGGCCCTGAGCTACCTGTCTCTGATGATTTCGGCAAGTTCCTCATCATCAGCTTCGTCTTCATCAGATGGCACTTGGAAGGCGACCTGCTTCTTGTGAGGACTTGGGCGAGAGCCTCGTCCAGCAGTGGCCCTTGTCTTCAGTAGAGAGAGTCCAGTTGAAGAATTTGGTGCAGCTGAGGAACTGGCAGAAGCTTCTGAGGCAATAGAGATGCCTGTTGTCCTTTGGCACGTGGCGAGATGCACAGGTGCAGAGGATTTGGTCGGAGCAGCTGAGGACTTTGGCGGAGGACCTGAGGACTTTGGAGGAGCGGGAGCAGCATGAGGAGTTGGCCGTGAGGGCTTTGAAGATTCTGGCCGTGAGGGCATTGCTGAGGAACTTGGCCGTGAGGGCATTGAAGATGAAGCACTTGGCTTATGAGCAGGCTTCTTTGACATGGCCTTCTTTGGCTTGATAGCAGAGGCCTCAGCAGTGGCAGTAGCAGCAGCAGAGTCTTCGTTAAATTTCCTCACTGCTTCTCTTGCTTGTCTGGCCAATTTGGCCTGGCGCTTGGCCCATTCGTCAGGATAGTCCTCACCGCGCTTGAGGCTGGTGGGATCTGCTTCTTGGCCAGGTGCCAATGGAGGTCTTGGGCATGGAGGATTTAGAGCGAATTTCTTCATATACTTGGGAGTAACATACCTGTACTCCCTCCACTCCCTTGCCCATCTCCTCTCTATTCTTTGGATGTGCACCTTGCGCTGATTTTTGTCCTCCTTGCCAAACTTGGCCTCATAAGGAGTGCAATAGTCCTTGTATATGTCACCAGGGATCTCAAAGGCAGTATTGACCTCAGGCCTCTTTCCTCCTTTCTGTAGCTTCTTACCGTCAGCCATTTTCTTCAGATGAGGAATATGAACAACTGAATTTTCTGAAGATGTGTGCAACTTTTCTTCGAGGAACGCTGCAAATGAGTTAAGTTGATGAGAACCTAGTGATTCAGCAGCGGACATGAGTACCTGTGAACAGAGTATAGTTGCGAGGAATGTGGAGAGGTCATATGCGTTCCGAGAGGTTTTTCAAAAAGAACAAGTTTGAGGAATTTGACCAGATGAGTCTTGAAGAATTTCACTAAGCATTCTTTGTCTTAGGTTCCAGATTTGTACAGATCAGAAATCCACACAATTTAGGAATCTTGAAGAAAAATATTGCTTAGAGAAACGGATCAAGAACAGATGACATGTGAGGTGTTTAGTGAGTGAAGATTTGAAGAATAAAACACCTTTGAAGATTTTATAGTAATCATTCGAATCAAAGAGGGCAGTAAAAGTGACTTTTAATTACCCTGGACGATGAACACGACGAACTGGGAAGTGTAGGTGTGAAGTTCGTCAGTTCAGATCTTCCACGCCCTAACTCTGCTGAGGAAGACAGCTACGGCGGTGGCGGAATGAAGAAATCTGCAGCCGGCGTGAGTACGACGACGACGAGGTCGAGACAGTGAAGCTCTTCCTCACCGGCGACGATGAAGTAGCGGCGGTGCTAGGGTTTGAGAAGCTCGAGCGGGAGTGAGGTCGAGCGGAGTAAAAGAGAAGTGAGGAAGGGGAGGGGTATTTATAGCCACGGTGAAAAACTGTTCGCCCGAAGAAATTGGACGAACGTGCCCCTGACCCTTCTCATTCGCTTGACATGTGTCACCCACGTACTGAGAGGTGGCGATCGTGTGAGATCGTGGGTGAATAGATAAGTATTATCATGGGATGTGGAACGGTTTGAGCGGCAAAGCCGAAAATTTAGATAGGATAAGTTAAAAGTTCCGTTCGCAAATTCTTCAGCTGACAAGGACACAGTGAAGATTTTGAACGAGTTTCAAATATAATGCACATGAAGAATTTGTGAATAGATTGGGTTGAGTTTAGCATAGAGGGGGAAGGGTCCGATCACATTCACTTAGCAGAAAACGCAACAAGAGGAATTACCAATAAGTGAATGCTGTAGAGGACATAAACTCATATATATATATATATATATATATATATATATATATATATATATATATATATATATATAGCCAACGAAGAAAAACGACGGAAGTAGTGAAGACAATGCAAAGTTGAAGAAATTGAACAATTGAGGAAATTCAAAACTGAGAAAAAAATTCAAATTGAAGATTTTCAACTTTTGGTGGTGGCGTGACCCACCGTATAAGAATGATGATTTCAGACACCGTGTACAATTTTCGTAGGGCTCTAAGAATAAAATTCTTCGTTAATTTCTTCACACTTAGAGTGTTATTCTTCATTGATTGAAGAAAAATGTTTCTTCATGTGTTGCACATCTAAGTCATCAATTTTGCATAAGTGTTAGGATGAGTGTCCTTTTCAAAGAACATACGAAGATTCTAAGATATTTAGCTCACACCGCAACTTGCTAAATCTCTTCTCATCCAAGGGCTTTGTGAAAATATCGGCTAGCTGTTCTTCAGTGTTCACATGCTCAATAGAAATGTCGCCCTTCAACACATGATCGCGAAGAAAATGATGACGAATCTGAATGTGCTTTGTCTTCGAGTGCTGAACTGGGTTATGAGCAATCTTGATTGCACTCTCATTGTCACAGAAGAGAGGCACATTCTTCACGTTTATGCCGTAGTCCTTGAGAGTTTGCTTCAACCACAGCAATTGAGCACAGCAAGAACCAGCAGCAATGTACTCAGCTTCAGCAGTAGACAGTGATACGTAGTTCTGTTTCTTCGAGGACCAACAGACCAAAGATCTTCCAAGGAAATGACATGTGCCAGATGTTGACTTGCGGTCCACACGATCACCAGCATAGTCAAAGTCTGAATATCCAATGAGATCAAAAGCCGAGCCCTTGGGGTACCATAATCCAAGTGTTGGTGTGTGAGCTAGATATCGAAGAATATGCTTCACAACCTTATGGTGTGATTCCTTCGGTGTAGCTTGAAATCGGGCACACATGCAAACACTAAGCATAATATCTGGCCTAGATGCACATAAGTACAATAAAGAACCAATCATGGAGTGGTATACCTTTTGATCAAAGTTAATACCATTTTCATCAGTGCATAGATGGCCATTTGTGGGCATTGGAATTTTAACCCCTTTGCAATCTTGCATGTCGAATTTCCTAAGTACATCCTTGAGGTATTTCTCCTGAGATATGAATATGCCATTGCGCTGTTGACGAATTTGAAGACCTAAGAAGAATTTCAATTCTCCCATCATAGACATTTGATATTCTTCACTCATCATATAGGCAAATTCATCACTGTAACGTTGATCAGTACAGCCAAAGATAATATCATCAACATAAATTTGGCACACAAACAGTTCACCATCATAAGATTTAGTGAAAAGAGTAGGGTCGAGTGAACCGGGTTTGAAGCCTTTCTTCATGAGGAATTCCTTCAAAGTATCATACCACGCCCGAGGGGCCTGCTTGAGGCCATACAGGGCCTTATTGAGTCTGAAGACTTTGTCAGGATGCTTTGGATCTTCAAAACCTCGGGGTTGAGCTACATATACTTCTTCCTCAAGCTTACCATTGAGGAATGCACTTTTCACATCCATTTGATATAAAGTGATATCATGATGGTTAGCATAAGCAAGTAATATGCGAATAGCCTCAAGTCTAGCAACAGGTGCAAAAGTTTCATCGAAGTCGATTCCTTCAACCTGTGAGTAGCCTTGAGCTACAAGCCGTGCCTTATTCCTCACTACAAGTCCATTTTCATCTTGCTTGTTGCGGTAGATCCACTTTGTGCCAATGATATTGTGCTTGCGAGGATCTGGACGTTTGACCAGTTCCCAGACGTTGTTGAGCTCGAACTGATGTAATTCTTCTTGCATAGCTTGAATCCACTCAGGCTCCAGAAATGCTTCATCTACCTTAGTGGGCTCTGTGATGGAGACAAAAGCAAAGTGCCCACAAAAGTTAGATAAATGTGAAGCTTTTGAGCGTGTGAGAGGACCTGGTGCTTCAATGTCATCAATGATTCTCTCAATTTGCACTTCGTTTGCAACGCGAGGATGAGCGGCGTGTCGTCGAGGAATTTGATCAGCATTCTCTTCAGCACCATTTTTTTCAGCACCATTTTCTTCAGGTGCATTAGCTCGACGTTCTTCATGTTCTGGAATGAATTCTTCACCAGATTCTTCGGTCGGAATGACATCCTCAGTAGCCTTGAACTTGATAGTTTCCTCAGGTGCTGGTTCATCTATCACAGAAGGTAGGTGCTCTCTTTGCGAGCCATTAGTTTCATCGAACCGCACATCTACAGTTTCAACAACTTTGTGGTGAACGTTGTTGAAGACTATGTAGGTGTGCGAGTCCTTTCCGTAACCAAGCATAAAACCCTCATGTGCTTTCGGTGCAAATTTAGAATTGTGATGAGGATCTCTAATCCAACATTTAGCACCGAAGACTTTGAAATAACTCACATTGGGTTTCTTGTCAGTGAGGAGTTCATATGCAGTCTTTTTGAAGAATTTGTGAAGATATACCCTGTTGATGATGTGGCAGGTAGTATCAATTGCCTCAATCCAGAAACGACGAGGCGTCTTGTATTCATCAAGCATAGTGCGAGCCATCTCAACAAGAGTCGTGTTCTTGCGCTCCACGACACCATTCTGCTGAGGAGTATAAGGAGTAGATAACTCATGAGTAATACCAAGTTCATCAAGATAGTCATCAAGACCAGAGTTCTTGAACTCAGTTCCATTGTCACTTCTGATGTGCTTGATCTTCACACCAGAGTTGGTTGAAGCCCTCGAGGAAAATCGTTTGAAGACTTCCTGCACCTCATGTTTGTAAGTGACAATATGCACCCATGTGTAACGAGAGTAATCATCAACAATAACAAAGCCATAGAGAGATGCATCATTTGTAACTGCAGAATAATGGTTAGGACTAAAGAGATCCATGTGAAGCAATTCAAATGGTCGAGTAGTAGTCATAATAGTCTTCGCTGGATGCTTGGCCTTGGTCATCTTTCCAGCTTCACAGGCTCCGCATAAGTGATCCTTGAGGAATTTGACATTCTCAATGCCAATGACATGCTTCTTCTTTGCAAGCGTGTGCAAATTCCTCATGCTTGCATGACCAAGTCGTCGATGCCATAGCCAGCCTTCTGAAGCTTTTGCAAGTAGGCATACGGCTGGTTGTGGTCCTATAGAGAAGTCAACAAGATACAAGTCTCCTCTCCTAAAGCCTTCGAAGACTTTGGAATGGTCAGCTTCCATGATCACAACACAACGATACTTGCCAAAGACAACAACCATATCAAGATCACAAAGCATTGAGACAGACATGAGGTTGTATCCTAAGGACTCGACAAGCATGACTTTGTCCATGTGCTGATCCTTTGAGATAGCAACCTTACTTAGACCCAATACCTAACTTTTGCCTTTGTCAGCGAAGATGATATGCTTCAGCTGCCATGGAGGTAAGGGAGCATCCATCAATAGATTCTTGTCACCAGTCATGTGATTTGTACATCCACTATCAAGGACCCACTCATTGGCTTTGGGTTGATCATCCTGCAGATGAATTAGTGCAGCTTACGAACTCATATACTTCATCAGTGAAGAATATGACATCAATTCATTAGATCAATTTCATCAAGCAATAGAACAGATAAAGCAGTATGAGGACGTGATAAATGAAAGTTCATTTCTTCATGATTAGCCCGCGTCCTTTCAGGCAATTTCAGGTCTCCAGCAAATTCTTCAGACGTTTTAGCACGTCTAGAGACCTGACCCTGCATAAGAGATTAGTTCTTTTTCTTCACCACCCACATCTGAAGGGGTGGCAAAGAGTTCATCACTCTGTGAGCTCCATATGAGAGAGGTGGCATAGAAGCCAATCCATTTCGTTTCACATAAGAGGAGTTAGGGTAAGCATATGAATAAGCAGAGAAATTGTTCGAGGACTTATGAACATAATGGTTAGAAGAGTAATGCTCATATTCATAGCCCTTAGCTCTTCCCTGTGAAACAGAGGTGTTAGCACGATGATAATCATATGAGGACTTTGATCCTTTTGAGGAATTTGATCCACGTGGGGAATTTGGTCCATATGAGGACTTGGATCCATATGAAGAATTTGGTCCATATGAAGAATTTGATCTGGGGTTCCTATTCTTCACAGGTGGTGTCATGAGGACATTCACTTGAAGACTTTCAAGGCACCTTTTGGGAACCCAGATTTTCTTCACAGGGGAACCGTTCCTGCAGTTAGTGCCAACATATCTAGCAAATACTTCACCATTCTGATTTTTGAATAGTTTATAGTTGGAGTCAAATGACGCATCAGAAGAATGAGGAGATTCACATGTAAAGCCAGATAAATTGGATGGATCAACTGGAGGTCCCTTTGCAGCAACCCATGAGGTTTTGGGGTACTGCTCAGGCTTCCAATATGTACCATCAACATTGAGTTTCCTCTCAAAGGCAACACCCTCTTTCCTAGGGTTCCTGTTGAGGATGTGCTTTTTAAGCACATCACAAAGAGTCTGATGCCCTTTGAGGCTTTTGTACATGCCTGTCATATACAATTCCTTCAGCCCTGCATCATCAGTGATACTAGCAATGTCCTCAGATGAGGAATTAGTGATAGCAGAGACAGTTGAAGAATTTGTAGCATTAGAAGCATTTGAACATTCAGGTGAAGAATTAGCAGATTCACGTTCAATGCATTTCAAACATGGAGGAACAAATTCTTCCTGAGAAGCGCTGATTTGTTGAGCAAGTAATGAATCGCGCTCCTTCTAAAGATCTTCATAACTCACTCTTAGCTTTTCAAGATCTTGCTTTCTCTGAAGAAATTCATAAGAAAGCTTCTCATGATCAGATAAGAGAGTGTTATGATGACCTTGAAGGTTGTCAAACCTAGACTGAAGTCTCTGAAGATTTTCAGTCAAGGTTTTAGTGCGATCCATTTCTTCACCCAACATATCATCACTTTTGTTTAGCATGTTTGGAACCTTTTCAAAAGCCTTTTGTTGTTTCACAGCAATCTTAGCAAGTCTAGAGTAGCTGGGCTTGAGGTTTTCATCAGATTCATTCTCACTTGATTCAGAGGAGGTATATTTGAGTACCTTGGCACCCTTTGCCATGAAGCAATAGGTGGGAGCGTAGTCATCATTGCCTTCATTAGCCTTGTTGATGGATCCATTTTCTTCAGAGTTGAAGATAGACTTGCTGACGAATGCAGTAGCGAGAGCTAGACTCGCCACACCAGACTCGGACTCCTCAGATGCCTCCTCTTCCTCATGTTCCTCAGATTCAGCCTCAGAGTCCATTTCCTTGCCAATGAATGCCCGAGCCTTCTTGGAGCTGCTCTTCTTGTGAGATGAAGACTTTGAAGATTTTGATGGTGAAGACTTTGAAGATTTCTTCTTCTTCTCCGCGTCATCAGAACTGTACTCCTTGTATTTCTTCTTCTTTGATTCCTTTTCCCACTGAGGACAATCTTGAATGTAGTGACCAGGTTTCTTGCATTTGTGGCATAGCCTCTTCTTGTAGTCACTAGATGAGGAATCATTGCTCCTTGAGAATTTTCCAAAGCGACCACGTCTTGAGAACCTTTGGAATTTCTTCACGAGCAGAGCTAGCTCCTGGCTCAGTTCTTTAGGATCACCAAGGCTACTACCAGAATCTTCACCTTCAGATTCAGAGACGACCTTGGCCTTCAGGGCATGTGATCGGCCATAGCTCGAACCATAGAGATCTCTCTTCTCAGCAAGCTGGAATTCATGAGTATTTAGCCTCTAGAGGATATCAGCGGGATCAAGTGACTTGTAATCAGCACGTTCTTGTATTATCAATGCCAGAGTATCAAATGAGGAATCAAGCGATCTCAGCAATTTCTTCACCACCTCATGGTTGGTGATGTCAGTGGCACCAAGTGCTTGAAGCTCATTTGAGATGTCAGTGAGGCGATCGAAGGTTTGTTGAAAATTTTCATTATCGAGTCTTTTGAAGCGGTTGAAGAGATTGCGAAGAACGTCAACTCAAGAGTCACGCTGTGTTGAGACTCCTTCATTGACTTTGGACAGCCTATCCCAGATAAGCTTGGCAGTTTCCAAAGCACTCACTCTTCCATACTGCCCTTTGCTCAGATGGTCACATATGATGTTCTTCGCTTGGGAGTCGAGTTGCTTGAATCTCTTCACATCAGTAGCATTCAGAGAAGGTGTGACTGAGGGAACACCATTTTCCACAACATACCAGAGATCGTTATCAATTGCCTCAAGATGCATTTGCATCTTATTCTTCTAGTGGGGGTAGTCCGTCCCATCGAAGGTAGCAAACCCAGCAGAGACCTTGATCATACCTGCAGTCGACATAACTAAAACTCCAGGCGGTTAAACCAAATCACACAGAACAAGGGAGTACCTTGCTCTGATACCAATTGAAACTGCATTATATCGACTAGAGGGGGGGGTGAATAGGCGATTTTTATGAATTCTTCACTAAGAAATTTGCAGGTGAGGAAATTCCTTAGCGAAGAACTACTTGCCGTGGACTAAGTACTCAAAAGTAAACATAACAGAACACATGCATGGTCATCATGATGAAATGACGACAAGCACAGAGTACAGAAAGCGTAAACACAGGATGAAGACAAACAGACTGGAGAATTTGAACTGAGGAAATTTAGAAAGTCTTCAGTCAAAGTCTTCAAACAGATATGTAGCGACCAGACCTCAAATGGCCTGTGCTGCTGTGCACCAGTGTCATCCCTGGATCAGTAATGCTGACACGCACAGTACAAATGGAGGATTTATAACAGAGTAGCAATCACACAGTTATTACATCGAATATCTCCGAAGAGATTAAGTATGATAACCATGGCTTAAGGCCATCTAATAACGATAACAGCGGAAGACTTGGAAGATAAGTGAGTCCATCAACTCCAGCGGCATCACTGAGTATAAGACCACGACCTAAGGCATCTTACTCGTCGTCTGAAAAGTCTGCAACATGAAACGTTGCAGCCCGAAAACGGGTCAGCACATAGAATATGCTGACAATGTAACACATAGAGAGTAATGAACAATAATAATGCTATACTATATGCATGTATGGCTGGTGGAAAGCTCTATGGTTACAGTTTTGCGAAAAGCCAATTTTATCCTACTTCAAAAGGAATAAATTTTATTTAACTATCATGGTGGTTGAAACATTGAGAAGGTACCTCCAACTCAATCCCAATTAAGTATCATCATTAACCCAACAAAATTAATTATAAGTATCACGGTGATGAGATTCAAATGATAATCCAAGTACTAGATACTCAAGTTGTCCATAACCGGGGACACGGCTAATCATGATCAGTTTGTACACTCTGCAGAGGTTTGCGCACTTTTCCCCACAAGACTCGATCGCCTCCGCTTGATTCTCGCACTGCATGATGTTTGAGAAACGGATGACCGAGACACAGTCTTTCAGAAACAATCACTCTTTACTCTGGATGGACCGGTACACCTACTTTCCCCTACATCTGCTAGTCCACCTCTTCAAGAGATCCTGTAACCTACTCAGCTATGCTAGAGCCCATAATAGCTTGTGGCTGCACACGGAAGTTTCTAGCATGAATAATCTTATGATCCCTTTGAGCCTGGGTGGCGGACCTTATACATACAG